>NW_009954539.1:1672800-1704436 GCF_000747805.2 Chaetura pelagica
CACTCCTGGTCCAACAGTTCCATTCTCAGTACTTGGTTATCTCCCCTTTATTTTTCCCATCCAAATTTCCATATTCTCCACCTGATCTTGCATCTCTTCACGTGACATAATACGAGAGATGTCAGCGAAGGCAGATTTCCAAGTCTAGGCTTGAGCCAAGTACAGGTATCTGCTCAAGGAGTGAGCCCTGGTTCCTTGAAGGCCACTGTAGATTTATATGCACCTCTACATCCAGGCAGCTGACGGCATCAGAGTTGTGTTATAGCCACACGTGTCACCCATGGTTAGTCATTTCTTTTCTACAAGCTGGACACCAGCACCCTGCAATGTACAGCTCCAGCCTTGTTAGCCCCCCATTTTATCAGCCTCTTCTATTAACAGTACAGTCAACATAGCAGCAGTCCTGCAACTCTCACTCATCAGATCTCCTTACAGGTTTTATATTTGCAACTGGCTGCCTCCTGTGGCTTTCTAATGCAGAGGTGAATGTGTGGTATGGATGGCCTTCCATGATGAATGATGAGGAATGAGAGTCTGAGCACCCACAGTGAAACATCTGTGCTTTAGCTAAACAAGCTCAAAGCTAAGAAGGCACCAGCTCTGAATTTAGTGTGTTACCTGGCACCTTCCATTAAGCACCCCTTCACCTCCCAAGCCTTTATTGTCTCTGGAGGTTACTTCTTTTTCATGCTTGCTTTGCAACACATAATTTCTATATTCTTTGCTGCTATGTTGTGCTCATGCAGTTTTACATTTGAAGGGGGAAGGCTTTTAAACAGTTTTGGCTCACATTTCCACGAGAACTTAGTGAGAAGTTTTCTCCCCTGGCATCAAATGGAGCTGGTAAGTGTGATTTTTTGACATGCTTTACCAAACTTGGCTCTTGATGTGGCAATTAGGTCACTGTGCTAAATATTTTGCTGTCACATGCAAAGGGCAGCTAAAAGACACTGTGGTAAACTAGCTCATTTCAGCCAGATCAAGCCTCATTAAACAATAATTACTGCTCCTGAGGATTCTTAATTAGCCACTTACAGCTTCTTGTGGAGCTTTGAAAAGAGTTGGGATTTTCATAATGCACTGCATATTTATAAACATGCATCCTGGAAGATTGTGCTTTATTGTTTCCCAACTATGCGAGTGTCCCTGACATCCCAAATTCCTCATGTGCTTCAGGAGAGCTAAGTGGCACTGACTTTTGAAGGGTTTAGGACATAACTCAAGTCTCAATAACTAGATTTTCAAAGACAAAATTAGTTGATCCCATTGCAAAGTTTAGTTCTGTTTATTTACTAGGGAACGCTGTCTTTAATTTCAACTGAGAAGAGTAAGAGGGAGTTTTCATACTTGAACATTTTTCCTTTTCTTTTTTCTCATTCTTCTCCAAAGAATAAAAAATATAGTATTTTACAATAAATTTATTTATTTTTTAAAAATGCCTTTCCCTCCCCCCAAATAGACCCTTCAATCATCATCTGTGTTACAAGCATTTCCTTTCTGTCTTAAAGAATGGTAGATAATTTTGCGTTTAAAGTATTGTGTAGAATTTCTATGAAAACAGTGATGTTAACAGGAAGGACTGAATAGGTTTGTTTCAGACTCAGCAGGACACAGCATCCATGATGCAAAAAAAGAAACAAGGAAAAAGGTACTTTCCACTGTAATATTTGACTTAAAGAATGGAATCACTTGAAAATGAGGAGCTCAGGGTTTTTTTTAAGAAATTGAAAGGCACAGCTAAAAGGATCAAATTACTGCAGTTGCTATGGAGGCTTTTAAAAACAAGATACAATGAGCGTTTATTATATTGATCAATTCAATTCTCCCTAAAATTTCCCCTTATTTTATCCCCTTTTAAAAGATCAGAAGTTGTTGATATATAAATATATATTTATATATATATGTATGTAAAGGAAGGAAAAAGAGAAGAGCATATTATTTTAGGTTAAATACGAAACATTAATAAAGCAGGTCAAGAAATAATTTGAGTAAACCAGTTAAAAAACACCTTCATAAAAACATTTCAAATACTTTTCTTTGTAAACCAGCCTGCCAGAGAGTCCAAAGAAGTAATAGTTGATTCAAAGAAAAGCCAGTTCTTAAGTAAGTTAAGACCACAAGAGAAAGAAAACCTACTTTTGTTGGGGTATTTTTTGAGAAGCGGTGAGAGGTTTTTGCAACAAAAGTTTCCTCTGTGGTGGATTAAGCTCAAGAATTGTGTCAAGATGAAGTGTTATTAGCAGAAATTTTAGAACAAGTCAAGAAAATGTAACAGTAAGAAATGGCCAATATCAGATGTCGTTCACTCACGAGTTCTGAAGTAATTCACTCACATGGCAGCAAACTTACTACTTGTGGGATGGGACCTATCCCTTATATAGGACCCTGAACTAGCTGAGAAGAATATGGTAGCTATAAAGTAGTATTTTCTTTAAAATTCCAAACATCATCTTGGGAATGTCAGATAATATTCTAACTTCTCTTTATTGCAAATTGGTAGATATTGAATCACAGAATCTTAGGGGTTGGAAGGGACCTCAAAAGATTATCCAGTCCAACCCCCTTCCAGAGCAGGGGCACCCAGAGCATATCACACAGGAACGTGTCCAGGCGGGTTTTGAATGTCTCCAGTAAAGGAGACTCCACAACCTCTCTGGGCAGCCTGTCCCAGGGCTCTGTCACTCTCACAGGAAAGAAGTTTTTTTCTGATGTTTACGTGGAACCTCCTATGTTCCCGTTTGTACCCATGGCCCCTTGTCCTATCACTAGACATCCCTGAACAAAGCCTGGCTCTGTCCTCCTGACACTTGCCCTTAACATATTTGTAAACATTGATGAGATTGCCCCTCAGTCTCCTCTTCTCCAGTAGAAGACTTAAATAGTACAGTTAGTAGACATGTATCTGATATAAGGAAGTCAGTATGGCATTTCTTAAAAGTCAGGAGTCATAAACTTATTAGAGATTTTTTAAAGAGGAAAAGGGGATGTAGGGTATGGGAATCCAGTCAGACTACTTGGACTTTTCAAAAGCTGTGACAAAAATCCCACAGAGAAGAATTTTTGAGAAATTAATGTTTCATGGTCTAAGAGGAAATATCTTGAAATGGATCAATGGTTGAAAGGTTGGAAACAAGCTCAGGACTGAAATAAATGGCTTGGTTTAATAATGATACCCAACAGAGAGATGTGGTAAGATTTGTGCTATTTAACTTATTTGCAGATGTTCCAGAAAAGGATTGAGGTGACTGAGTAAAGGTTTATTCAAGGCCATCAAAACTGAAATGTATTGATGAAAGAGGCAAATCAGATAATTAAGTGACCAATTAAATGCAATGTCAATTAAAAAAAGATTGGATGCATATAGAAGAATACTGAGTTGCATCCAATAATGGAGGAGAAAATAACTTTTACTGCATAGTAATGACATCTAAGTCATTGTGCTTAGTTCTCTGTAAGTCATGACCATGCTACATCATGTGAGACAGAGTACACACTAGGAATTCTTAGGAAAAGAAATTACACAAAAAAGCAGAAGAATGATTACACAATTGTCTATTTCTAAGTTTGATAACACCTTGAGTATAGATGTAGTTGCTACATTTGCATTTTCTTTTTAACTCTTCTTACTTCTGCAAACCAGGAAACGCCAAGAGATGTACCAGCTGAGAAGGTGCTCCTTTGCCATTTTGCCTGGACTCCCAGGTATGAAGGCAGTTGCTATTAGTATTATTTTATGGGGAAGGAGTTTTGTCATGTGGTTAAAACAAGAAGCCATCTGAATCTTGCTCCTTGTTTTGCCACTCCCTTAAGATCACATTTTTCCTTAGTTTCAAGATACAAAATGAAAGGAACGTTTCTTCCCTTTTCCATGGGTTCCTGGAATGCTTATCTAATTGATCTTTTGCAAAGCTGTTGGAAAAGTGCTAAGAATTAGAGGTCATTAATATCAGCTAATGCTGCCCTTGCCTCACATAACAATTTTACTTTGGAAAGTCAAGTCTCCATAAAAGAGAAACCCTTCTTTGTATTTGGTGGGCATGGATTATGATCGTTCTAGAGCTCTAGTTATGTTTGTTGGCATAAACTTTGAGAAGTTTCAAACAGCCAAAGTAAAAATAAATCTTACTATTGTACATTTATACTAAGCAGGGTTCACAGTTTCCTCTTTATTTTTTTAGATTGCTATTTTGATTTTTTCCCCTGAAAAACAAATACTGGAATATAATGTTAGTTTAACTTTGAAATTTATGGTCTTCCTGACAACAGGTAGTCACAGTTGCATTCTTGCAAAAGAAAATAAAATTAAAAATATAGACACAGGAAATAAAATTAATTTTAAAATATAAGAAAACATTTATTCTGTGCATCAGCCCAAGTGAACAGACAAGTCTCTGACTGATACCCACCACAGACTGCAGTTTCTTGAATTGATTGATTAATAGGACAGAAATGAGGAGGTGTGAATTTATTTTGGACTTCAACAGGGTTGAAAAAGGTTTGGCACAGTTTAGCTGGACTTAATCTGCATTTTAAAGTCTATGAACAGTGACCACCTACTGGCACCCTTCAATGTGTTAGGTCCCATAGAAAGGAAATATTTTGCACTAGGCTTCATTTCAGCTAATGTTCGTGGATTTATAAAGGTACTAAAAAGGCAACAGCAATCTGATTTCAAACTAACAAAATACCTCTTTTCCCCTAGTGGGCTCAAAACTCAACAGAAGATTCAAGGAAGGAGGAGGAGGGCAGGTTGGACCAGAGAAACAATTTCCCATTGTATGGAGGTAGATTGTTCATGCGGGCGACGTTACCCTTAAAATAAAATTAAATTCCTTTGGGGTGTTTTCACCATTACGTGTCAAGATTTTTATTTAGCTGCATGAAAGATAGTAATGAAGTAATAAATAAGAGTTCAAAAAATGCAGAGAATTGCTGAAAAAAAATGGAAGCAGACAGTTCTCACTCTATTCTGCAGCAAGGATAATTACAAACAAAGCCATCTTTTAAGACAGCACAAACATTCCCCACCACCTCCTTTTCCTGGTGAAGCCAGGAAACACCCTCTGAAGTAAAATAACCATAACAAGAAAAGACATCCTCTTGAAGAAATTTTGACTCATAGTTTACTGCTTTATAAACAGTTCAATAGAAAGATGTTCCACGCCAAGGCAACAAGTCAGGAATTCACATTTTTAATACCAGTTTAGTCTTCTGTGTGATTATTTTAACAACATCTGCAATTAAAGACAGATTTTTTTCAGCTCCTTGATTGTGACCAAACAGAAAAGGGTTTGATGTGCACAGACACACAGAGAGGGAAGGGAAATGCCACCTCTCCCTGTAATGGTCTTCATTAAAAACAGCTTTGCCCAGCTTCTGTTTTATTTCATTTTGATGATTGAAATTTTCTTCATCTAGTAGTAGGTAGTGGTTTTTTTCTTGCTTACACTTCACTGGTCCAAAGGAAAAACCTGATAATCCAGACTTGGGCTTTTTCAGTCATTTAAACAGAAAAGAGTTGTTGTGTTTTCAGAGGAAGGATGGGGCTGGAATGGGAAGGAGAAAAGGAAAACTCAAAAAACTTAGAAATTGCAGCTCAAACCCCAGGTCATTAACACTCACACAGTTTCTGGGGGAGTACCATGGACTTGGGGTGGCAAAAACAATCACCCCTTTGCACCCTATTGCACCTGTCGGGGAGCAAATGACTCAAGGCACAAGTTCACCTTTCAGGCTTGCTTATCTGCCCGCAGCCTTTTCATACACTGATCTGCAAACTTTATCCATGTATTTTTCTTAGCTCTCCAGCATGGTTTTAAAATAAAAGTATTTCACTGACCATGAAACTGCTTAACATGCCCTTCATTGCTTCAGCACTTGAGTTACCAGGAGTTGCATCTGCCGTTGCAAAAAAAATTGCTCATGCAAGAAAAACAACATTAAAAAGTCCAGGACTTATTTTGTCAATTCATTATAAAATTTTTATAGGCATTGACTTGGTTCCAGGTAAAATATGAGTTTGCAAGAAATTATAATTTCTACTAAAATATGCTCCAGGTAAAACCTTCTGTGAATCCATCTCTTTCAAGGGAGACTGTGGAGATAAATTTGCTTCCCTATGATCCTAAAGAGGGGGACCTATAAAAATCATATAGCATTGAAGGTAAATGTTGCTTCTTCCGTTTCCCTTTCTGGATGAACTGGACTCTATACAAAGGATGTGTTTATCCCAGCTCTAAACTGGCATGGACAGGAGCCCTGCTTCAATCTTGTTGGAAACATCTGTGGCATTTCAAGGTAATTCAAGGTTGGCAAATATCAGAAGGGGGGGAAGGAGGGGCCAGCATTTGGAGCTGCCATCCCATATGCTTGTTTGCATGTGAATATCCCAGATTTTCAGCAGCATGTCAGGTGGGAATGAAGCTTTGGGGCTGTCTGGGTTGGGTGGGCAAGACACAGGCAGAAAACCTTCAGTTTTGGACCACATGTAGCCTGATGCTACAAAACAGGAGTTTATCAGGGTATTGCATGTTTATCAGCTGGCTCAGGATCACCCAGTGCCTTTGACTTGCTGGGGTGGCCCAAACCTCACTGTTCAACAACTTGCTTTTTTGAAAAAAAAACACCCTGAAACACCATTTTTTTCCCTTGTTGCTTTGATGACAAATCCTTGGAGCTCTGGGCAGCATGAAGCAGGAAAAATGCCACACTGCCCAAACCTTCTTCCTTGGGTCAGGTTTGGTTTTATAACTTGCTAAACCATGTCCCAGCAGGGAGGTGGGAGGCTCTGTGCCGAAGCTCTGTGTGTGTGCGTGCACGTACGCTGCAAAGTGCTGGAGCTCGCAGGGCTCTCCAGGACTCTTTGGAGGGATATGCAGACCTGGAGACAAAAAAGAAGGTGGCATTCATGGCCAAGCGCACAGTGGGGTAAACATATTTTGTAAATGGGAGTTTGTTATTCACATTGTACGACGGGAGTTGCTGTTTACCCACCGCCGGTCGGATGCCGATGTTGCCAGAGGCTGAACGATTCAGTGGTGATCACTTATAAATAGTGCTGACCAGAAACAGGAACAGTGAAGAGTATTCTTTTTTTTTTTTTTTTTTTTAAAAAAAAAGAAATTAATAAATATTTTTTCTTATTTATTTTAAGGGAAGAGTTAAAACTTTATATGCTTTTATTGATATTTCCTGTTTTTGCCTCTCTCCTCTCTGCTTTCTCATATCCTTCTACGTCGTTTTGTTATGTTTTGGCTTTTAATTCTTATTTTTATGTTGGCTTATTTTGAGTTTTATTTTACTTTGTTTCGCCACTGCAAAAAACAGCAAGGACAGGAAAGAAATAGAAGAAAAAAATAAGAAATCCTAGCATTTGGGTATATGTTGCAACCCCAGATTAAACTTTTTTAGTTGTTCTAGGTTTTAAATTAAAACTTCTGTTTTGTTAGAGACAAATTCTTGCTACTGAAAAAGAATGCTTTGATAATCCCCGATAATTGTAATAATTTATCAGTGTTTAGGGTCCACTGGTAGATACAAAAGCTAATGCCCTTTTGCCCTGGGGAGATGGAGAATCTCAGGAAACTAAATCTCACCAGAAAAAGGTATGAAAATAGCTCCATGCTGTGAATCTTCTTTGAACACCTCCCTCAAATCCCCATTCCGCAGGTCAGCCCTGGACACTGCTAAGAGAAAAAATAAGCCAGGACTCCAGATTTTACTCTTTGGCCATTTGGCATGATACTGCAGCCATGCCCAGTGATACCTGTTTGCATCCTCCTGCCCAACACAGTCAAATCTCTCCACTGTGTAGTTTCAAGCTGAAATTAAATACTGTGCATTCCAGGTCAGGCACTCACTCTTTTTGAAAGCTAAAGTGATCGTTTCCCTGTGCCCAGTTTTGATTTCCTGAGCATAAAAGTAATGTGTGTTCTTCAAAACATTGGCCCACACAAGCTGGGCACGTACCCACAGGTTTTGAAGGTTTCTTTTATGAATCTCACCAAGAAGTGTGGTTTCAGAAACCAGGCAAAAGTCTGCCCTAAGTCAGTGGGAGCTTTGCTCATGCAGGGACTGTAGGACTAAAGCACATAAAAGCTAGGTGATCTCCCTTTTTGAATTTTACAGAACAATAATCCATAGCATTTTACAAAAATGATGGGGTTTACTTACAAGATAATGGGCAAATAACCAACCTCTCAGAAAGAAAGGAAAAAACAGAGAGTGCAGAGGATGGGAAATAAAAAGAAGGAAATAAAAAATGATATGCATGATTTTTGAGAATGAGTAGAAGAAGAATGCATGCTCTGATCAAGGCTGTGTCCCAGCACATCCTTGTCCTTTGGGCTGGGTGCTGCAAATAGGCCCATTCCATCCCTATGCACAGATTTTTTCTTCTGCATTGGTACAAAGTACAAAGAGTGAAAGGTAATAATGTCTATTTTTTTTCCCCTGAATGAATGGAGTTGAATCCTGTTCCACAAGGTGGCAACATCGCTTCAGAGCTTACAGCACTCTGCAAAGCGCAATTTTTTTAAAAAAAAGTAATAAATATTTTTTCTTATTTATTTTAAGGGAAGAGTTAAAACTTTATATGCTTTTATTGATATTTCCTGTTTTTGCCTCTCTCCTCTCTGCTTTCTCATATCCTTCTACGTCGTTTTGTTATGTTTTGGCTTTTAATTCTTATTTTTATGTTGGCTTATTTTGAGTTTTATTTTACTTTGTTTCGCCACTGCAAAAAACAGCAAGGACAGGAAAGAAATAGAAGAAAAAAATAAGAAATCCTAGCATTTGGGTATATGTTGCAACCCCAGATTAAACTTTTTTAGTTGTTCTAGGTTTTAAATTAAAACTTCTGTTTTGTTAGAGACAAATTCTTGCTACTGAAAAAGAATGCTTTGATAATCCCCGATAATTGTAATAATTTATCAGTGTTTAGGGTCCACTGGTAGATACAAAAGCTAATGCCCTTTTGCCCTGGGGAGATGGAGAATCTCAGGAAACTAAATCTCACCAGAAAAAGGTATGAAAATAGCTCCATGCTGTGAATCTTCTTTGAACACCTCCCTCAAATCCCCATTCCGCAGGTCAGCCCTGGACACTGCTAAGAGAAAAAATAAGCCAGGACTCCAGATTTTACTCTTTGGCCATTTGGCATGATACTGCAGCCATGCCCAGTGATACCTGTTTGCATCCTCCTGCCCAACACAGTCAAATCTCTCCACTGTGTAGTTTCAAGCTGAAATTAAATACTGTGCATTCCAGGTCAGGCACTCACTCTTTTTGAAAGCTAAAGTGATCGTTTCCCTGTGCCCAGTTTTGATTTCCTGAGCATAAAAGTAATGTGTGTTCTTCAAAACATTGGCCCACACAAGCTGGGCACGTACCCACAGGTTTTGAAGGTTTCTTTTATGAATCTCACCAAGAAGTGTGGTTTCAGAAACCAGGCAAAAGTCTGCCCTAAGTCAGTGGGAGCTTTGCTCATGCAGGGACTGTAGGACTAAAGCACATAAAAGCTAGGTGATCTCCCTTTTTGAATTTTACAGAACAATAATCCATAGCATTTTACAAAAATGATGGGGTTTACTTACAAGATAATGGGCAAATAACCAACCTCTCAGAAAGAAAGGAAAAAACAGAGAGTGCAGAGGATGGGAAATAAAAAGAAGGAAATAAAAAATGATATGCATGATTTTTGAGAATGAGTAGAAGAAGAATGCATGCTCTGATCAAGGCTGTGTCCCAGCACATCCTTGTCCTTTGGGCTGGGTGCTGCAAATAGGCCCATTCCATCCCTATGCACAGATTTTTTCTTCTGCATTGGTACAAAGTACAAAGAGTGAAAGGTAATAATGTCTATTTTTTTTCCCCTGAATGAATGGAGTTGAATCCTGTTCCACAAGGTGGCAACATCGCTTCAGAGCTTACAGCACTCTGCAAAGCGCAAAGACAGAGACTTTCTACCTTTTATGCTATTTCAAACACGCTCTTTTAGATGCTTTAAAATTAAGAGGGGGGAAAAAAAAAAAAAGAAAGAAAGAAAAATAAAAAGATATTGTTCTAATTTTCACCATTTTTATGTTTACAAATCATTTGATTTAAAATTACATCCACCATCTTTTTTGTATTTTACTGTGCATCCCACCTGTATGATCCCATTGGGTGTAACTTCCTGTACAGCTCAGCACAGGGGCTGGTTTGTGTAAACACCAACTGTTTTTCACTGAGTTGATGCTCACACCTAAAATCAAAGCGGCCAAAATAAGAAATGAACCAAAGCCAAAGGGTGATCAGAAACCAGATTTTTATTTAGCATTTTTAGCCAGAGTTTAACTTTACTTTTAAGAAAAGTTTTAGAAGCCAAAATTTCTCCCTCACAGACAGAAATTTCATGCCTTTCATACCTTTCTTCTCTATATTCCTTTCCTAAGCAACTATTCAGTCACTCTTGTGACTCTTGAAATAGCTGCATGGCTATTTCTTCTATGGAAGTTGAAAGGAAATGAAAGAACCCCACCTTCCTAAAACCCTTAACACAACCACTTTGCTTGACCTGCACAGTAATAAGGACATAAAAGTATAACAGATATTGAAAACAAACCACTTCAGAAAAGAATATGGATGTTGTGAAGCCAACAGGAAGAGCACGAGCCTTCATTTCACACTCCAGATCTTGCAGGGTCTGATATTGTAAAGGGTGTGAATAATTTGGCTTATGTACCTAGCATCCTATTAGCTCCCCTAGGTCAGAATGCAAATGCTTTGTGGACATGCTGGGTAACATCAGTGGTCAAAGAACATGACAATCACTCCAAGGATCCTCTGAGCATGGCAGACTTCACCAAGTTGTATCTACTTGAGCTGGGAACCCAAGTGTTGCTCCTACAACATTACAGCAATGTACACTGCCTACTTCACCAGCTGCCTGGTCTTCTCTGAGCCCTGTGATCTCATCAGGTATACCTTCATTAGAGAAGCTCAAGGGATGTCCCAGGACTGTGTTATCCTTTTGTGGATGCTCCATTCCTTGAGGGCATCTTCATGGCCAGCTTTGGGATATCTGTAGAGCCAAGTGAATATGCACCATAACCTTTGTGCAAGCTGCATTTCTCCCAGCTGCCATTGCAATGATGGCATCACGCAGACTAATGAGCAGCTTTTCCACAAAATGACACAGTGACCTCTGCTACAAAAGCAAATAGGACCAATGTGCAAGCAAAAATCAAGTTGCCTCCAGGCTGCCCAGGAGGGCAACATGATGCATGGCACAGGCTGTGCAGGGCAACGTGTCAAACATATGCAAAATACATTTGGAGATGAGGTTTATCATGGATACAGGCATCGCGTCTGGGAATAACCCTTCCAAAGAACAGAGCCAGGCGTGTTCCAAAGGCCTGTTGGCAATATCAAGCCTGGTGCTGTTGAAATGTTTCTACCTCTATGCAGATCAGTGCTGGCTGGAGCAGACTCACTGCCGATACACTCCTAAGATAAGAGCCAAGTGCAGACAGTGTCTTTCATTAACCCTTCTACAATCACCAAATCTCCTGCTGCTCAGGAATGAGCCAGGGGTGGGGGCTTCCCATTGGCTTTGTCTCTCTCTGCCCAAGCCAAGTTTCTCCGCTGCTCCTTGGGTAATATCCATATGTTTGTTTTTAAATGGGCTGCAGGACCCAGAGATGCCTTGATAATGGACACTCAATCTACTTGTGCATAAATGAATAACTAGAGAAGGTGACTCAGCTCTGCTTTTCTACATCCCTGACTTCTCCAAGGAAACCTTGGGCATTGCTCTTGGTGAACTTCAGAGATTTGAGCCAGAAGTGGCAAATACAAAGCTGCTTCCCTGTTAGCAGCTGAGCAGGCTTTAACTTTTTCTTTCTTCCCTTCTCCCTCCCCCCTGTGTTTTCCATTGTAACTCAGAGTGCATTTTTGCAAGATATCCCTGAAATTACTATTACTACATCGCAATATTAGATCAATGCAGTGGTAACACACTCCAGATTGTTATGGCATTCGCATCTTGATGCCTTCCATACTGTCTTGTGGAATCCAGCCTAATACCACGATTAAAATGCCTTTTCCATTTCACTAAAGCACACTGCCTGCTACCATTACACAAATATCTCCTATCTACGGTTTTATACTGGAACCCATCACTGAGGTATTTGAGAGTTTAATGAAAAGGACCCCCACTCATTAAAGGGAGATAAGACTCTCACCAGAGCCTGGGATTAAATTAGAGTCCGTTAGGTTTCTCTTCTCACTGATATCATTATGAATCAGGAAAAGCATTCCGTTCAAGTGAGTTGCATTACAGCAGCATAAAGCCAGAGCGAGTTCAGACAAACTGTTTCTTTTTAAACACCAGTCCACCTACATTTTCTCTGGTAGCTTTTTCCCACTAAGCAACTTGACCGCTGAAAATAGCAGCCCTCAGTGTAATGTATCTCCTTCTCATGGGTAAGCTTCAGAGGGAGGAACCTTTCAGAGGTCACCATCAGGTGGGATAGGAAACGGGAAAAAAATCCCAAAAGGATGAAAAGAAGGAAAATGAGACAGCTGAGCTCCCACAGACTCTAAGTAATAGTCTTTGAAAGTGATAGAGAGTACCTTTGCTGCTGCCAAAAAGAAGAGTAGGGCTTTAGATATTGTGTGACATTGGGGTGACTGCAGAAGGAGAAGCAGCATCCCAAGCTTTGTTGAGAGCTGCAGCCTGGGTCCTGGCCTCCTTCACACCCCTCTGAGGACTCAGAAAAGCCAGAGAGATGCACAGGGAAAGGTACAATCCACACCACCAGGTTTTCCAAGCCTCCTCTTCAAAGTTCTATACTCACAATCAGCTAGGAGTTGTCATCCTTGCCGCACCACGAAGGCAGATGAGAGCAGCTGGCAGAGGAACCCTGATTTCGCAGTGTCCCAAGGCTAAGAGTAATCTTGGCATGAGATTAAATGTTCAGTGGGAGCCGTGCCGCAGTAGTCCGGGCATGGCACGGACAGACTCGTCTGACACGGGAGTCTGACACTATCTTCTTGAAGAAGCTCAGTGGTTCCTACCATGTGGACAGCCAAGGATGGGAGAAGGAAATCCCTAATGTCAACCCAACAAGTCTAAGTCCATTTCCCACAAATGGGAATCTACTGCCTTCGATGGGATCCCACGACATAGTTGGCATTTAACTGTGAGGTCTGTGTTGGAGGTATAAACCCAAGATTTCCTGCATCATCAGTGAAGAAAAATAAATACTTTCAAGGGTCAACTTGAGTCTTAGATGGTAAAAAGGGGCTCTTCCAGAGACATGGGAGGATTATGGGCAAAGAGAACAAGCCACTTGGGGAACCAAACTGAATTTAAACAAGCTGTCCACTAAAATAATCTGCTTATAGCAAACTGAAGCACTGGGGCTTACTTGTGCATCAATGTTACTGCCAGGTTGGGCACTGGAGATGGACTGTTTCATACATTAGTATCCCTGTGATACGGATGTTAGCACCACTGTCTCTTGTGGAGCCACATGAAAAGCTGTGAGATCTGGCATGAAAAACAGGGAATGGGGGGAAAATATCATTGCAACAATTGCAATTATTTGCTACTGTTGGCTAGAAAGGAAAATGAATACATCTGTATAAAATGAACCAATTTAATGAAATAGGTCTGTGAGGTAAAGTGCTCTGAAAACCAAAGTAACAATAATATCAATGTTGGTAATAATAGTATTAGTATTAATAATAATATCAAGGTTAATAATAATAACAACACAAATACTAACACTACAACTAATAATAGTAATTTGATTGCACCTGACATAAAGAAAACCCATAAGACCACAACAAACAAACAGCCAAATTATAAGCAAATTCTTCTCACTGGCAACCTGGGAGGAAATTTTCTGGCTATAGTCCTAGATCCTGGTGCTACTTTGAGTCACTATGGGATGTCAACATTTTGTCCTTAGTAATTGAGCATGTAGAAGAGAGAAGGTATTCTTAGCATCATCCTCAAGCTGCTTGGAAGCATTTGGATACACCAGTAAGTCAAGGGCAGTGTAAGCCTGACATACATTGCAAGTTCATTAGGCAGAGGAGGAAACGGAGGCAGAGATGAGTTATGCATCATAATCACACTGCAAATCCACAACACTCAGACCTGCACGTTCTCCAGTACCAGCCCTTCCAACACAAGCATCACTTCTCATGCACAGCCCTATTTCCAAGTAAAAGTGAGAGATTAAAAGCAAAGAGACAGCCTTTCATATATTCCATTTCATCTGCAAAGGCAAGAGTAGGAAGATTGATTTTTTTAATTTATTTTTTTTTCTCCTTGCCTATTCAATTAACTGCTTGTCTGTTAATTGAATATTTATATTAAATCCTTCTGCTTGTTTTTTTTTTCTTGGCTTCCCAAGGGCTTTCACCCATGCTAGACAACTCCAAGAAACTTGTCCACAGTACACCATCCTCATCTATGTAACCCTGAAACAGTTCCTGCACCTCAATCAGGTTGCATCTCAGCCCATCTTGGTTGTTTCCAAGAGGAGCAGATGCTCCTACCTTAAACAACCTCCAGGTAAACACCAGTCTACTCAATGATTTCAGGAGTGTTAGAAAGCATGTACCACACAGATCAAATACAACCATGCCACTGTCTTTTTTCCCCTTTGGGTAGGTGGAGTGAGTCACAGCAGATGAAGCTCAGTTCTTCTGGCTAGCTCTCAGGATTGTGGTTTTCAGTGATAAATTCAACCCCTGGGAAATGTAATGAGGAATTACATTGTGTGGTACAGGAGTCCTTCCACCAGTATTCAAGCCACAGGATCTGATGAGGTTCAGTGCAGAGCATTCAGATTTGGTTTCGTTTTAATAACACTTACTGAACATGAACGGCTTTAATAATCCCCAGCAATCATTAAATTCTTTTCATCTTCAAAGTGCTCTACATATGCTAATTAATGCTCACAACCATCCTGTGATGGTATTATTATCCCCATGTGGCAGTAAGGGAGATGGAAGCAATGAGGTTAAGTAATTTGCCTGGGGTCAGAGGGAGCTGATGACAAAGCCACAGGCAGAATGCCTCATCCTCTGCTCCACCACGCAGCTTCCTCGGGCAGCACTGTCATCTGATGCGTGAAGTTCTCGATTTGTTTTGTTTTATGGGAGCCTGGGACAGGTACCAAGAAAGAGGTGAAAAATCACATTTTTGCCTTGTATCCTCACAGGCTCTGGCTGTGCCACCAAGCCAACACATGTGCCAGCCTACATGCCACGTTACCAAGGCACAAATGCAGCATAGGACAATTTTCAGGATACAGCTCCTGCTGCAGGTCCCTATTGGCCCCAGCCCTCCCCTCATGTGGTCCAGACCTGACAGCCAGAACCTCAGGCATCGCACAGCTTAACCCACCAGCAAATAACCCAAGGCTTCCTCTTTCTAACCACTCTGTGGGCATTTTGGCTACATAAGTTCCAATAATTAAGCAGTGTCAGGGCCCATTCCCCACCATTGAGACCAAATGGGACAGTGTGGCTGTACCTTTGCTCCCCCATGCTCCACAATGCTCCACCCTAAACATGGTGGCCATATCCAAAATGCTTATGGGGAGCAGTCCCTGGCCTGAGCTAACTCCCTGACCATGTCTGGAAGTTGCTGACAGCACTTTGGCCTGGGCCAAAAGTCTGACAGAGACAATTCGAACAATGTAATGGCAAGGACAACCAACTCACAGTGCTCAGACCAATTACTGATACCTTTTGATTTTCTAGTCCAGATATATCCCCTGTGGCCAAACTACAGCTAGAGTCAGCAATGTGGATACCTTGTCTTCAAGAATTTTCAAAGACATGCATCACTGCCCATCAACTGCCACCATATAGAATAAAATAAGGTTGAGACATGATTTACTGTGGACCAGGCACTATGCTGGTGGCACAAACATCAGCATCACCTTCGTCCTCTTGCCCAAGAGTCAACACCTCATTATTTGGCCAGCTTTGCCTTTCCAAAACATAGATACCTGACTATTCATATAAACATACTGACTTGTTTCTCATCCAGCCTCTCTGTGATGGGTTCAGCTGCCAAAGATTCACTTTTTGCCCACATGATTTGGAGCTGATTAACTTCTTCTATTCTCTACTCATTAAACTAAACACTGAGCTGTGTTTTATTTTTAAAATTAACCAAGGCAGGCTGGACTGAAACCATGGTAGGAATGGCCCTAATTCTGTTCTCGGCTGCTCTGCTTCTCGTAGAAGGTTGTACTATGCTTATAGGGAGAAGCAACTTATTACTATTAGAATAATAAACTCCTTCCTTTTATGCTTCAAATCAAACTGCAATCTGGTCTGTGCAGAACACATTTCCCACTCCTCCTCCCCATTCTTTTCTTCCTCTACCATGGGCTTCAAACACAGAATCCAGATGCAAGCTATTTTTCCCCCAGCCAAAGGATCTGACTTTTTGGCAAGCTGTGCAAGCTGTTGTGTGGGTGGTTTAAAACTTCCCTCTGGGCCTGTCATGTGGTTAGGGCTGTCTGGGTTGCTCTGAACTTCTGGACACCATTTTCCTTTGACTCACCTTTTATTCCAGCGGAAGCTGGGACCAAGCATGCCTCACAAATGGGACTACACAGGATTGCACTTTGGAGCCAGGACTCTGATACTTTTTTTCACTCATATTAAGTCCTTTGGCTGGGTTCACTAGACAACCCTGTCAGAAGGCAATCCCTGCAAATAGCTGGCTGCCTGACTTTGTTTTGAGCCACTTCCTACTCGTTTTCTGAGCAGCTATTCCATGAAAATTCATGCTCTGTCATGTGTTACTAGTTAAGTCAGCAGCAAAGTCTATTCTACCAGGAAGGCCTAATCCCAGCCATCAGGGCTGCAGCACTGCCTTTCCTCTGTTGCTGGGCTGCAGTTCTTTAGATGATGTGCAAGCAGTGTTTTGCTTCTGCATCTTGAAACATTCGGGCATACGGCCTCAGTGTCTCCAAAGAACCGTGAGTTAGATAGTGATGCCAGAATTTTCCCCCTTGTAATTTAAATTACGAGAGTGGTTTGCATCTTCCTGGTTAAGAGAAGATACCACTCTGGTAAAGCAGCTACATCTGCCTAGGTCTGCAAGCAGTGTGCTCAGAGTTGAGCAAACCACCCCATTAATTTCATCTGGACTCCATTTAACTGGGTAGGTCCCAGTTAAATATCTTTCATCAAAGACTTCTGAGTTCATAGTGTGTGAATGGATTCCTGGCTGCCATCTTCTCCATCACAGCTTCACAAAGACACGCTCTACAAAATAATCTCTCGGCACTTTGGATCATCTCCCTTGAAAGACTAACTGCTTCTGAAAGTGAAAGAGATTGTTTCTGTGTGAGTAACCTTTGCAGTTTCCCAAAGAAAAGCCACTGGATAACCCAGGAGTCAATGGTCAGATGAATGGCATTGCCAGGGGGGTTGCCCTACACCCTGCAACAGGGGTTGGAGATGGGATAAAGTCCTGATAAATTTACTGTATATAACAGACCACTGACTCAGCAGTGAGACTATTGCAGACAGATGAAAGTGGACTCAGATTGTGTTTCATGAAATATCTTTTCCCTAGAATGTCCTGCCTTTAGACTCTCACAAACCTCTTCAGAAGCAAGCATACGCTCTTTTCAGGGCACTTCAGACCCTCAATTACTTTTGGTCCAAAATTATCAGAGTTGGTCTTTGCAGTGCTTCCTATGGGGAAAAGACTTGGTTTAAAACCTTAAAAACCAGAACCACAAGTGTTACATACCACCAAGGGAGCAACATCTACCTGAGCCTGCAAGCAGCATGCTTGGATAGGATGTGCAATCCACACATTTGAAATTCATTAAGTACAATCTTGCCTGGCAGCCTCACAAAAGAGCTAAGGAAGTCACCATAAATATGACAATAGTAAAATATTTAATTCCTTGAAATGTATTAGTCCCTTTATATGGAGACAACTAATTTTCTGAGAGGATAACAACATACACTACAGAAATGAAAGGATCGAATTTACGAGATCACACGACCACTATAAAATAAAGAAACATTGTAAATACTGGCAAACAGGCCACGACAAGTTATTCCCATAACATGCAAGAGCAAGAAAAGTTCTTATCCTTTGAAGTATCTCAGAAGTTATGGAGGTCAATTCAGGACATGAAATAAAGAAATTAGGAGCTTCTACTAAAGTTGTGTTCAAGTGAAGTAGATAACTAACCTCAAATCTTTGCTCAGGGCTACTAAACTGATGCCAAAACCATATTTTAGAGCTCTGAAAATGTTATGATTACCTTTTCCTGGTCTTCAGAAAATGCACTTATGTCTACTCTGCCTATCTTTGAGCTTTGGTCTTCCAGGAAGATGGTTCTTCCCATTTTTACGCAGTTCAGAAGCAAGGTAGGCTTACAAGGGGGTTTTTATTTCACTAAAGAGGCTTGTATGGTTTGGAGAACATTCAAGTACATACCTGTATATTAGGATTCAACTGCTCAGTGTCCGTTACTTGTCTCCACTGATTGCATGGTTTTGGTATAAAAGCTCAGGCCAAAGTTTTCAGAAATGGGTTACTCAACAGGGAGCCTGGGTTTGGCTAAGCACAGAGCCGTTCCCTTCATATCAGCATGACTTGATAGACTGCAAATGCGTTTTTCAATGACTTACTCTGGATTTAGAAGCTTAACTGGAAGCATTCAGATTTGAAATCTGGCCCCAGCTCCCTCAGTACTTTCATTTCATCACCTATAAAATGGAGGATAACATTTCCCCACAGGTGTTTTATAAGGCTTAACTCATTCATATGTGCAAAGTGTTGAGATACTTGAATGAGCAGCACTGCACCAGAACAATGTCTTATTTTGTGAAGGTAACCTCCAAAACTTTTCACACCCTCTTAGGCCTTCCAATACTTCCTGCTTCCTGCCAAGCTGGGACAACTCCTTTCAGGACACTTTTGTGCCCTATCCTGGCTTTGGAAACAGCAGGTGGTGAAAAGAACAAAAATGAATAGAGGTGGGAAGGAAAGTTATCCATATATACCAGAACCTCAGAAAACGCTCCAGCCAGAGGTGGAGCAACACTACAGAGGGTTTTTCTTCCCCCCTACCCCCACAAGCTGTTTACCAGTTCCCATCAACAGTAGTGGCACCTTGCTCCCTGTTGACCACACCACTTGACAACGTGCTTTGGAGCAAAGCGTGCAGAAGAAGTCATGAGGGACTGTCACCACATCTCAGAGCTTGGGGAAACAGGGGCTGCAGAGCTGCTGACATGATTTTGTGCCTCTGCTCCCTCCCTCCAGTGGGGCAGGGAAGGGGGGGCAGGAGGTAGTGGCTGAGGCCCTGCTGCCACAACTCTCAGTGGCTGTTTTAAAGCTGTGATAGCTGTTGGAGGGCTAAAAGAGCCAAAGGACAGATGGGGACTTAAAAGGCATAAATGTGGTTTCAATCTGGCTCCTCCGTTGTGCTCGTCTTGCAACAAATGGTTCAGGGGCACAGCAGCAACATTCCCCTAACACCTCCCCTTGCCCAGACAACTTCTGCTCTTTCTCCCTGCTTGAACAATGTATGAGCAAGTCCGAAGCAGGAGACAGTGAGTGAATATAAGTACTTTCCCTCACCCCCCTTCCCAGCCCTGACATAATAACAAACAGCTCTCCAAAAAGCACTTAAATTTACGAACAGTTTATAAATTCACAGACGTTGATTTATAGATGTTGGCTTGACCCAATATTAGACACTTTGGTTTCTTTTCTATTTTCAAAGTGCTGCTGTTATGGCTCGAGTTCTGAGTGTCGTCACACACCAAAAACAGCCTCCAGGTCCTCCCCATGGGCTTCACTGCACCCGCAAGGATGGGCCAGGGCTGGGGCTGGGCTTCCACTCTTTGAGGGGTGGCTCTTCCCCTTGCTTGGCAGGACGGCTTCCAGCTGGTTAGCCAGCTGTGATGACAGGCTTTCTAGGCAGCTTCATTTTGGCTTCTTGTCTGCAGGAATGATGGCTGCAACATGGGGTGTGAAGAGGAATTGGTGCCTGTGTGTGTGGTATTCTTGCCTACAAGCCCTCAGTAGGAGCACAGAATTAATTGTGGGGGAGAAGGGGCAAAGAAGAAGAAAAACAAAACAAAACAAAACAAACAAAAAACCCCCACCAAAACAAAAAAAAACAACCATGCTTGGAGACAGCAATAATTGGCTAAAAAGAAATATAAATTAGTGAATTTGAACTCCAGGAATGTTGAAATTCCACCCTGAAAAATCGCAGAACTTATGTGTCCAGGCTTGTCATCCTATGGCCACCCAGTGTGAATAGAAAGCCCCACATGCACACCAGCAGGTGAGACAAAGGTCAGGGAAAACTCCACTGTCATGTCTGGTTTGAAAACCCAAAATTAATGGTAGCATACAGAGCTGTGGATTTTGATGGGAGCCATGAAAGCCTGGCTGGGGAATCACAACATGTTGAAAGGCAACTGTGACCTATTCCTCCTCACCCCCTCTAAATACACATGCACACACAGATAAAATATATGTTCTCTACCAACTGCTTCCATTTGCTCTTTTTCTGCCTCTGGGCAAGATATCCAAGTTTCTCCATGTCTGTGTTTAGGTTTTTTTTTTTAAATAATTATGGTTTAGCTTGAATCCTGATCTCAGAGCTTCTGAACTAGTAGAGAGAATTGCCCTCTTTGTAGAAAAAGCACTGGGTTTGCAGGAAATGCTAATGCTGGATAAACAGTCTTCTAGAGACAGACAAAGCAATAATGGTCTCTCATATAAATAACCATTTGCTAAAATGATGTCCCACTGACGACTTGGTGCACAAGACATCAGCTCTTCATGCCTCACACTGCTGGTGAGTCTCTTCCTAAAGCTGCAACAGCAGCCAGTAGAAGATGCACAGAGTAAGGGCACTTATCACTTTATGTCGGGGTTTTGTGGGCTCTTGCTTGGGATTGTTCCTTTTATCCCACTCCTTACAGTTGTGGGTTGGACTAGGTGATGTCTCGAGGTCCCTTCCAAACCCTAAGATTCTGGGTGATTCTGTGTGATTCCTCAGGTTGCTGACCTTGATAAGAATCCACTCATTCACCTACTAACAAACACTTTGCCATCAAGAGGAAAATCTAGTGGAGTCACTTGGAAAGGTGGTGCTGTACTATTTCATACCTTTATCTTTGGGTATAGGGTCCATATTACTTTATTTTGTTATTTGTTTGTTTGTTTTTTTCTCTTGCAGATCTTCTACAAAACACTTTAATAATGATTATTCTAAATGCTTGAAAGCCTGGGGTTGGCAATAAAAATAAAATTTTACCATCAAGATAAAATTTAAAATAAGAATCTAGTCCAAATTCTTCTTTGAGAAATGCACATACTTTTTAGAAATAGAAAGAAAGTGAGAACTTTTTTTGTTTGCTTGCTTTTAAAGAAACAAAAGGCCAGTTCTCACCAGGTATTCTACAATTTACAGACTTTTTCTTTCTTGCAAAAAAATTACTGGAGAAACTGAACATTTAAAAAGATTTGATAGGTTGTTTCTGTACAGGCATGAGATGCTTGGAGGTGATTCTGCCTCTACACAGCCCTTCTCCATTGCTAATCCTCCCAGATCTGTGTTGTAAAGACATTTTGCAGTCTGTGGTTTTGTAACCATTAGCAAACTAGAGAATAGGCACCAGCTACCCAAAGTATTTTCATTTGTGATTTAATACAGGATCTAAACTCCAGGCCACAGTTTCCTCAAAAGTCAACAGATCTAAAACCTTCCTGTTCATGTGCTTTGCCAACCAGAATTTAAATCAAATATCATCCAACCCACCTCAGAAACAGGGTGATGGATTGGTGGCCAAGACAACTGACTGGGATCCAAGAGACCTGAAGGTTAAATCCAAATGTGCCAACTCCTTCACACTAAATTTTAGATCTGCTTGAGCTCTGAGGACACCATCATTGGGAATTCCAGTCCTGCCTTAATATTTATTCAGTGTGGGGAAGACAGTGGCTTCTCTAACGGAGCAGCATTCAGCTCAGTGCTCTGTGGAGAGTGAGCAGACCCAGAGAAAAGAGACACAGACACCAGCAGGCATGGACAGAGGGGCTCACCCCAACACTTATTTGGGTGGTGAGCACCTCCAGAAGGGAAAAAAGAAAAATTATCCTTGTGAAAAAGTGAACATAAAATAAATTGCAGCCTCCATTCCTAATTGAAATAGCTCTTCTTTTTGTGTGTGCCTGTGTTTAAAGAGAAACCTGAAAGGCACAAGTTCATATTATGGACTAATAGCCTGGAAAATTTCAGTTTAAAAAACAAAGCTGGCTTTGAGTTACACAGGAGAGGCCTGAAAAAAAGCATCTGAAACCACTAACTTCTATTTTTTCCTGCACTTTTTACAACATAATATGGCTGAACGGATTTTATTTTATTTTATTTTAAAAACTTGCTTTAAAAAAATAATCAACACAAAAATCCTCTCTCTGGCCTTCATGTGCCAAATTTCAGCCCAGGGCAAATTTTTTACAGCTGAATTATACACCCTGAAAAATAAGGGGCTTATAATGACAACATTGAGACTCCCCTAACTATAGTGGTATGAATGGGGAGGGAGGTATAATAAGAATGGTCCATAGTGTGCAGCAGCAGCAATAAGTGAAGGAGCCCTTACTCAGCATGAGGAATTCTATATATCTTGGAAGGCTTTCATGAACCTAAACATTATTGCTAAGAAAGGAATAAACAGTTTGAACTGCTGTTGCCATTCATCCAGTGCTCACACACTGAGGAATACACAGAGTTGTTCTCTCAAAGCCGGAGTGAAATATTCCAGACATAACTCTTTTTTACTTTGGGGCTGGAGAGGATTTGGAGCTGCTGTTTGAAGGCAAGCTGGAGAAAAACTCTTGCTCTGGGTGAATTTTATTTTATTTTATTTTATTTTATTTTATTTTATTTTATTTTATTTTATAGCAATGATGATCACTGACTGTATGGCTAAAGCTCTTGGAGCTTGAGCTCGCACTCGCCAACATGAGCAGCATTGGACAAGGACACAAAGGATCATTATTGGCTGAGGGTGGTATCTGTAGGTGAAGTGAAACCAAAATAAGGAGGTCAGAAAAATGACTGCTTGCTTGGGATGATTCGGTCTTGAAGGTGGACCCAATCTGGCAG
Source organism: Chaetura pelagica (assembly GCF_000747805.2). Classification (NCBI taxonomy): domain Eukaryota; kingdom Metazoa; phylum Chordata; class Aves; order Apodiformes; family Apodidae; genus Chaetura; species Chaetura pelagica. The sequence goes on from NW_009954539.1 coordinate 1,695,984, forward strand.
CCCAGGAAAGGTATGGAAAACAGTGCCATTTTTAAAACTGCTATTTCTAAAATCAGATCATCCAGCAAGTTGGAGGCAGATGCCAGAGCCAGGGTGCCTATGCCATCACAGCCTGGGCATCTCCTTACAAATTCAGACCAAATGTCAAAATTTCCACAGAAATCCCTTCTCTGCACTGCCATTTTTCCTTTCACCCCTCCAAGTATCAGGTCAATAAAAGCATTGGGCTTCTTTCATTCCATAAATCTTTCATTTGAATTTCAGCACATCTGTGCATAAACCAGCACACATAATCACACTTCTACACAGCTGTACCTACACCTATCTATATATTACACATCTCCCCACTCTATTTCTGTTTTATATTTGCTTTCTAAAGGAACATATCAAAATTAATAACAGAAATATGCCATTTTCTGAAAGGAAAATTCAGCTGAAAATTTTTCAACTAGCGCAGTGACCATGGTCCTATTTGACCAAAGGACATTACTGTAGTGCTTGATTCTCATCTGAAAGCAAACATCTAAAATGGGTTGGAGAAACCAAATCTGAGCAATGCACTTCCATCTTTACTATGCATTACTAGCTCAGCTCTCCATGGCTATTATGTTGCCACCTGACATTAAATAAGAAAATTTCCACTCGAAAGTGTCTTACTAGGGTGCCTATACCCCAACTCTCTAGCTTTCTCCTCTGCCTGATCAAAAGCCCCAAATTATCAGGAGCTGCTGGATCGAAGGACCAATCTGCGTTTCACAACATTTTCATACCAGTATGATACAATGGCCAGAATTGTCAAGACTGTACTGTAGAATAATTTGTGTCTGTTAGCACAGAAATTAAGATTACATACATTTTCAATTTCTCTGCCATACATCTTTCTGCATTAGTTAACAAACTGTTTCTTTTTTAATTACTTATGCTGTAAATCAAGCCCATGAGCATAAATTGAACTTGCAAATAAGAATTTTAACAAAGTAGTTCATAGTCCTAAGTTCACACAACTCAAGTAAACCCAGTCTTTAATCTCTGGAACCCATCTTGGACAAACGTTTCTAGAGTAAGTGTCAAGTTTCTGGCAGTAAATTTGGAATAACAAACAAAAACCTCAGGTGAAGAAACTTTCTAAGTCCCAAAACTCCATGAGTTACAAAGTTAATGTTATTAAAAAGAATTCCTGAGCATGATATTTTTTCCATACCTGCGAAAGGACTAAAGTCTAATGAGCTTGCAAAAAGTTTGGATGTGGAAATTAGTAAAAATTACACATGTCCTAGAAGTTTGGACATGGAAATTAGTAAAAATGACATATGTGAATAGTCTTAAAAGTAGTTTCCTTGAAAGAGCACTGAAGGAGTAGCTAAGGATTTAATTCTTAATTTTGAGTCTTAGCAACACACTGGAAACTTAAAAACCAACACATCTGTCTTGAAAGTTTTGGAGTTTACTTTGCATCTTGTATGTCCCCAGCATGGGGGACAACCCCCGCTAAGGGGGGTGAAATGACTTTTCATGCACTATCAAAGTATTTTCCTTTTTATTTCATACAAGCAAGTACCTTCTTTTGTCATACAACAACATGGAGAGGTATGCATCTGACATTATAGCCAACTGTAAAGTTATTTTGGTATAAATTATTCTACATTTGTATCATCTGGCTATGAAGCTATTCTAGAACACTGAAAGACAGGTTGTGTAACATACTGTAACACTAACCTGAAAAATAGTAGGATTCTTTAGTGGTAGAAATTTTTGGTTGAAATTTATATTTCTAATAAAAAAAATATGTGGATTTCCCTTCTAGATGAAGAGGAAGGTAAATATGTGCTTTGACAAAATGTTCCAGGTTATATAGAAAACAAAAACATTTTCAAACCTTTTAACCGAGGACAAAAATATTTTGCCTGAATGTCTGAAAAATCCTAGGAAGATATTTTGGAGGGGAAGGAAACATTGTGTATGAGATCCTGAAAAATGCGTAGAAATATGTGATGGACAACACCCTGTCCAAGTAAAGCCAAATGTCTTCATGGAAGCTCAAGTGGAGCCCTTCACCAGCCACAGGGACAGCAGGGCTGCAAAGACGCTCCATGTTTGCAGGGCAAGAGCTGCCCAAAAGATCTCTTCTTCAGGCCTCCTGAGTGATGGGTACCCTCTAACCACAGTCCAGAAAGACAGCCAGCAGATCAAAGTCAGCTTTCATTCATCCATAACCACAGGATGGAAAAAGGAAGTTAAATAGAGGTAACTGAGCATTTAATCAATTAAGACGCTTTGCTAAAAGTCCTCCATCAGACCTCTCTGTCACAAACAATTTGGTTGCCCATCTTGCCCTGCTTTTCACATGGTGCTGAACATCCAATCCCGAAAAACCAGCTCTTCTCCAAGCTTGAGTTAAGCACACAAAGGCACCGATCCTTTTTCAGTCTTGGCCTCATTTTGTAGTAGTTCATGTCCACGGGAGCTCACAGAAGCTAACCAGTTTTGTTCAGCTTCTTTTCTTTACACAGGCCCTTTGACTAGTCTCCTTCCTCTCCACAAGAAAAGTAATTTTCCTAACAACACTGGCTAGACAGATGACAGATTGTCAGGACGCACGGCACATGTTTTCTTTAAGTGAGCTTTATATTTGTTATTTTAAGGTCATTTCCAGATTCCTGACACAGATTCCAAAAACTCAGGTAACCAAGATGGAACTCAGAAACTGAAGTTATTCTTAGACTAATCAGCCAGTGATCTAAATCCACAACACTAATCTCATAATTTGGCATCACAAAGCTTAACCAGTCACATCTGGACAAGGTACTCCATGCTAACAGCCACATTTAACCCCACTGTTTTCAACCTGTTTACTCTGGGAAGCAAAACACTCAGGCAGTTTCATTTTGAGCTCACGTTACTGAGACCTACTTCAGTGGAGAGAAGGAGAATAACGACATTCAATGAGATGGGGCTGAAGTCATGGCTGCCCTAAGAGCACACACTATTTTCTGACTCCATACTATTTTCTAGGATTTTATAGACCGCAGTTATCTCTTACAACATCTTATACTCTGCAAAGAGATATTAAAAGACATAACTACTATCCAACAACCTCTGTTGGTTTCTCAGGTTCAGTAGAGCATGACAGTGCTACCAATGGGCTCCTCTGGCAGAAGAAGGGAAGCTCCTTCCTTTTGATTGCACCCACCAAAGATCCTAAAGGAGACCCCTTCATACCACCCACTCCATTCTTTCAACACATCATCTTGAGGGAAAACATTATGACTTTTATTGTTACCATTACAGTAGAGCAAGAAGATTGTGCCTAGATCAGGTCCCAGTTGTGCTAAGTGCTGTGCAAACAAACACGTGATACTTTCATGCTCTAGGCTGCACTAGAGACAAAGGCAATATTATTAACATGCCCATGAGCTAAGACTCATTGAGATTATCCAACTTGCCCAAGGTCACGCAGGAAGTAAGTGGCAGAGCTGGAAATTGAACCCAGATTTCTGGAATTGCAGGCCAGGATTTTAACCACAAGGCCATCTTTCGTCTCTCTTTATTTTTCCCCTCTGATACTTCTATTTTAGCACAGTTTTGAAAAAAAACACAACAACTACTCTTAAAAATCCATTCGGCAATACTTTAGGTATGCTGTGGCCTCCACAACTGTATTTAGCACAATTATAGGCTAAAAGGAACTCTTGCAAATTATGTGCAAATAGATATGTCTTTATGTAAATCCAAGTTCTTGGAACATAAATCTACAGCCAAAAAAATACAAAGGTTTAAGCCAGGGAGGAATTAAAGTCCAAATTTTTTCCTCTTCGGAGGCTGGTAACTGAGGTACAGCACTCACCAGCTAAAGAAAGGACAACACAGACTAGATGCCTGGGGAGCAATTATGCCAGCTCTAATAAACCTATGTTTTCACCTATAGAAATACGAAGGCAACAGACACTCGGTCATTGTTTTAGAGGCTTCTGTCACATATATGACTGTTTTCATATACATGCATATGTATATGATACATGTATATGTATCATACAGTTACTGTATCATAAGTGCAAGAATACAGAAAGCCTGAGAGTGCACAGTCCCACAGCTGATACAGGAGCCTGAGGACAGGCTGATAATTTTGTCTGATTGGGGAAGTTGTACAAGTTTCACCATATGGGGAGGCTGTCTGTTTACTGAAATAATGTGCAGGCAGAGCAAGGATCCTGGCTCCCAGGTGTGCCAAATGTCTGCTTGCTTCTAGACCAAAATATGGCAGCTTCTTTGCTGATGTGATCCCAGGCACAGACCAGGAGACAAGTTACCATGTTGCTCAGCACTGGTGCGAGAAGCGGAGCCAGACTGAGCTTATTCACCAGGATACACAAACGTGGTCTCCGATTCGCCAAACCAGGATGTGATAGCTCAAGTGAAACAGAAAACTCCAAGGGTTTGTGCTCCTGCTGCCAAGGGTAGAGTGCTCACTCTGAATAACAAAGAGCACAGTTGTGCCTTGGTTGTAGACCTGCCTTGGCTCTGCAGCTCTAGGTACCACACCAGCTTTGTGGAAGCAGAGGTTTACCAAGTTGTTTAGGAACAGTGGCCTAATTTTTCTCAAGGAAAGCCTTACAGAGTTTTTTTAATGAACTTGATCAAATAGATTTGGTTAAAACTGTGTAACACCTCTTATCTTTCCCTCTTCCAGAATTTAAAAGGAAATGTACTTCTTAATGTGGATACATTGTGCTCTTTTACCTAAGAGGAATATGAATCCATGCAGTTTTTCTGTATGAATAAGTTAGCCAAAATATTCTGGCTTGTGCACTCTTTCGTTTACTATGTAGATAGAGACCCAAAGAGTAAATGCATCTGTTCTCTAGTTTGGAGCCTGAAGGGCAGTACCTGGGCACATGTAAACTATTCAGCTTTTTTAGTCTCTGAAATGGGACATCTGAGACATCCAACAAATGGGAAATCCAGCCTACATATCAGGAACAGTCATTAGCTTGTGCAAAGTTCAGGAGGTGTCAGGTACCACCTCCAGATGCCAGGGACTGCACCTGAGTCTCTGTGCCTGAACCTCTGTCTCAGCAATGCTAGATTTACCAGCTGGGAAGGAAACTTCTCCAGGACTATGCTTAATTCAACACCTTCTATTTAAAATCCTCTAGCTTTGAGAGCCAAGATTGGGACCTTTAGTCCAAATGCTGGCCACCCGCAGCCTCAAAGAGTGTTTTCATTCATTTGACCAAGCAGATCTGGGTATGGTTGGGGTGGCAACAAGGGCAATAGGGGAAGAGGGAAACCATGAGGTTAAATTTAGCAGGTAGAAGACAAAGATGGAGAGGCCAATAGCTTATCCCCTGCTCAGGGCACTTTCAATGGTGGACCATACTGGAATACGCACGTGATTTTCTGCAGCACATTGGAAACTAAATGAAGAGAGGGTCAGTCTGGTTGGGGGATGGGGAGCAATTTTTTTCAGGGCTACTTGTTGGGTCCAATAATGGTGGGAGTGCTGGATCAGCCCCCACATATTCTGTGGAGTAGATATACAATTACCACCTCTCCAGGTTACATAGCCAGTTCAACTGAGCCTCACGAATCATGTTTCTGAAGGCAGAGGCACATGCTGTTCCGTGCAGGCTGCATGTGGCATCTGCAAAAGAGACTAAGTAAGCAGTATCCAGTTCTCTTCACAAAGAGAATCATCCAGGAATGGAACCAGGCTTTAGTATGGGCAATCCAACCCTGTTAAATGGTAACCATTGGCAGTACTTGGCTTCTGTGTGAACACAGGCAAAGGCTGTGGAGTTCAATTTCAGAGTAATCTGGCAGCAGGCAGGAGCACCAGCAGTGCTGGCTCGGCACCTCTACCAGGGCTGCTGCAACTCACTATAACTCCTTCCTTCTGGGCTCTTTTTTAAAGTATCATCTGGGACTGTGCTGCTAAGCTGTCCTCTGAAGAACAACACTGTTAATAATAATAACAATATTCAGGTATTACATTGCATTTTTCACCTTTAGATCTCAAAGTCTTTTACTATGGAAGGCTTTGGAGGGCTTAAAGAACAGATTATACAGACATCTGTCAGGAATAAACCAGATTTCCTGACCCTGCCACAAAACAGAGTAATAGTTTGATGCTCTTTCTAGCCCTGAATTTCTATTATTATCCCCATTGTGTACAAAGAGGACTTTAACTCATGGAGTAGGAGCAAGATAACCTCAGTGGATCACACAGCAACTTCTTTGAAGCTCCTGTGGCAGCCTGACATTATAAATGGTAAAAGAAAAGAATTGAAGCTCTCTCTATCCTAGCACAGAAACCAGCAGTTATGGGTGGTCTCTGTGGAAATGCACTAATATACCTCAGACTTGTTAATAACAAAAAAGTGTTACATAGATAAAATTTCCAATGGTAGGAAACAAAATCTTGTGTTGAATCCTTGAAGAAGGTCAATGGCAAAGGTAGGATTCGTCCTTCAAGTTGGGAATGAGTAGCAACCACCTCCCTCCAATGACAAAGGGGATTTGGAGCAAGTAACTAGATACTTGACTTTTTGGATGCATATGTTAGATGAGAGACATATTGCAGCCAGCCTGGAAAAAGGGAGCTGGAACTGTCATTGTTTCTTTGTAGAAAAAGAGCTCTGGTGAGCACCCACACGCCTCAAAGGGCTCATTTCAAAGGCAGACTCAAATGACTGAAACAACACTACATCTGCAGCTTCATAATCATGAGAACAGACAAAAACTGCTGTCACAGAAATTAATTAGCAGAAGAGTTTAAAAATGCACCTTTGCAATGGCAGAGTGGAGAGCATGACAGCAGCCTTTGCATTGCTTGGGATGATTTTGTCACAGTGACACCCTGATGGCCTTCAGCTGTAACTGGGATAAATGAACCAGATCTCAGTGCAGTCCAGAAAACTGCACCTTTCAGGTGAGGAGCAGTTGAGCTGCTGAGAAAGGGCTTCACGTGTCCCTAAATGCAGAACAGTGAAGAGGCCAGTGATGGACTTTAAGGATTATATTATGTTGAAGTTTTGCTTCATTTTTTTGCAAGAAATAAATTAATTATTTTGTTTAACTACAAAAAAAAAAAATTTACTCTGGTTTAAGTTTATCTGGTGTGTAAAGTGGTCAAAGTACATGACACTGCCTCTGAGCCTTCTTAGGGGCAAGAGATCCAAGCACACTAGAGAAGCAAACCTGCCTTTTGGAGACTCTGCAATGCAATAAATATTTAGTGACCCTAAGGAACTTGACTCTCTTTGCAAACATCAGTCTAAGATGCAAAATCAGCAACTGCCAAGAAAAAGAGGAGCCATCCTCAAACCAGGCACGACTTCATGTTATTTTACAAGGGACACCCAAAAATGAAGAAAAATAAGAACATTCTGAACTGCAGGAATAAACTCCTCATTGTCACAGTTCGTGGTTGAAGTTCAGTCACTATAAATGCACTTTCATACCTGCATTCATAAAGCAGCACCTAAAAGACCCCAGGGACAGGCAAACAGCAGAACAGACTTTATCTGAACAGCTGTTCCATCAGGATGCCATAATCTTAAGAATCATTTAATGAAACAGAAATTAATGTTTAAAAAAAATTTGTCCTTATGAGTATTTTATTAACTTCTTCATTTGCATTTTCATTTGCTATGCCTTTTTTCTTGTTTTCTCACTAGAAGAAATACAAAACCAAAAACATCAACCAGTTCCATTCTGCAGACCTTTCTAATTTTGCAAGTTTTTGGATAAAAATGTCCGTTACTCAATGAACATTTGGTTTGGTGCAATTTATAATTTATTTTTTTTCCCAAGGAAAATGTTAATTTATGACAAAATCTCACCTTTTGGGGAAATCACCTTTTGGTAGAAAATTTTGACCGCCTGAGGAAATGAAATCTGTGAACAGCATGTAGTTCAGGAGTCGGATGAAGATAAATTCAAGGGACTGATTTTTAGTTTCTCGTGTTTCGGAGCGAGGCAGGGATCCAGGTTCCACCACGCCAGCACGGCCGCAGGGTTGGATGCTTATCAAAGCAGTTGCCTTTGGGGCTCTCATGAGATCAGGCTTTTACTCAGGGAGAGCTCCACGTCTTCAGAGGGAGCAGCAAGGCCACAGGAACAGCCTCATTTCAGCATCAACTCCAAGGAAAACCAGGAATGTGGAGGGACTTCAGAATTTTAAGAGATGGCAAACACAAAACTAGTCCTGATTTCCCCCACAGATACAGGACAAAAAGTGTTGAGGCACAGTATAAAGTTTTATACCATTAAAAAATATATATATTTAAAAATCCACATGAACTTCTTCACTCATCGCCCTGAATCAAAAAGGGCAAACTCTCCCCATTCCATGGAGCTATTCTTGGCCACTGTGAGCTTAAAAGCAGGGAGGGAAGTTTAAAGGGGGCAAATACAATTAATGTTCCCACTTTCGCCATATTTCTGGGCCCAAG
>NW_009954539.1:1704464-1710737 GCF_000747805.2 Chaetura pelagica
AATGTGAACAATAAAGGCAAAGTGGGTTGCATGTTAGAAAACCATTTCACTCCCTTTTTATATTTTTTTATTTTATTTTTTTGCCCAGCAGTATGATGTGTTAACAATTTTGTTGGTTTAACAGTTCACACTTCCAGCACATTTATCCATTGGCTCATGGGGGTTTTATGCATTTAACAGTTTTCTTCATTAAAGTGGGTTCCACTGTGTCTTAAAAATTGTTTTCCTTAGACTGCGTGTTTGTTATTTTATATGGTGTGACTGAAAAGCAGGTCAAAATTTTGGCCTTGGAAAATGCACACTGCAGAGAGGAGCCCAGTGTAGGCAGCAGGATTAGCCTCCCTCAAAGCCCAGCACATATTCTTCTAAGAACTGCTGATTGTACTTCGAAGCTTTCTTCCTTAATTGCTGGGAGATTCCTAATTTACCCTGAATTTGGGAAAACGAATTGCAGATGTGCGTGCTGTAATCAAAACCCTCTCTGCACAGTACTTTTGCATGCTGTCCATGAGATGGCCTTCATCCCTTTCTGCAATTCCTTCAAACCACCTGTTTTCTACAAAAACAGTGCCACCATTTTATTTTTTTCATTATTATTTTTCATTTTGAAGGGAGAGCAGGGGCTGGGGGAAGGGAGAGGGCAGCTGTTATTTCTACAGAAGCAGGGCTGGTTCTTAGAGAAGTAAGAGACACCCAGGTGTTTTCACAGTGAGCCCTGTGCAGGGCCCTTTTGGAGCCAAACTCGATTCCTGTGTGCCAAACTACACTTTCAAGAGGTGTCAGATATCGAGAACCTGTTTCAAATGCCAAGCCAAGCAACAGAGGGGGAAAAAAAAACCAGGGGAGGGAGGATGGGAGAAGGGGGATGTGGGGAAAAAGGAAAGGGGAAAATGTTCCTCCTTGAAGAAAAAGGTAGTTGTTCCAACTTGGCTGTTTCTTTTTAAAATAATTAGTTAAGCACTGCATAAAAACAGGTAAGTCTGTTCTGCATTGCTCACAGCCTTGGCAGGCCCTGTCCTTCCCCATGTTAGAGGAATTTCTGTGAACCACTGCTGCACAGGAGAAGGGAGGGGAATTGTATCACTGTGACCTAAAGCAACCCAGCGTGTAAGGTTAACCATAATTTTTTAAGCTAACATGACCTCTGTTAACCCCTCCACTCCAATCTTAAAAAAAAAAAAAAAAAAAAAAAAAGCAAGAGAGAAACATGTTTTCAAAACCACTAAAAGGAGAAAGGGGGGGCAAGAGGCCAAAAGTCTTGTTCTCTCCCTTTCCCCTCCATCTATCTCTCACCTGTTCATTTGTCCTCATATGTCCCCACCAGTAACTGGTGTTTACTGGTTCTTGATGCAGCACGTCTGGGGACATGGCTTTTTCTAATGAGTCACTGAATCATAGAATTAAGCCATTCTGGGAAGCCAAAAAAATTCGGTTCCATGTGTGCATTTGGGGCTTTGCAGGAATGTTCGTGTCTGGGTGCCTGAGTCACATGTTCTCACCTTAAATGTGAAAATCCTCTTTTTAATGACACCACTGGCTTACTTAATTTATTTTATTTCCCTCTACTCATCCTCTCTCCTCTTTCTGCAGAAGAATGCAGGCCATTTCCTCCAGCTGGGATGCCAGGTAAACCCACCTCAGGCACCCTTTGCCCTTCCCTCTTCTATAGCTGTCTTAAATCAAGTAACCAAAGCCAATGCCAGCACGGCCTTGGGCCAGCTGAAGGTGGCAGGGGGCCATGGTATATGGTGTAGTTAGCTTTTGTGTCAACATTTGGATGCTGAGTTCATCTTAACCAGAATGTGCCAAGCTCAAAGGAATCTGAACCTGCCTCAGAAAATACATATGCAGAACACAGCCCACACAAAAACAGTGGCTCAGGGAGGGGACTTAGTTATTTCTGGGTCTCAAAATTTTCCATATAGCTTTCTCTCACCTCCATTCAGTCCTAGTCCCTCAGAAACAGCTGTGACATGGGGAAAAAGAGTGTAGGTACAATACATAGAAACTTGACCTCATTTCACATTGATGGGCAAGCTGCAAATACTGACTAACTGCTCTGGAATACCCCACCCTCCATAGTCCATCAGTTCATGTGGTAGACACAAACCTCTGATTTTATATGGGGCTGCAGTTACGCCATTCTTAGAACATCTTTTCTTTGAAACCATTCCTTCCCTGCTTAAACAAGCATAAACAGACAGTCCTGCTTATATATATTTTAATTATTAAGTGTGGAAAATCTACCAATTAGGTAAAGTTGATGCTCATAACAAGGAGCAAGATGCCAGATTCTCAAGTGGCATGAGCTGGCAGAAGTTCAAGACTTCATTGGAAAAATAGGCCTGAACTACCATTCATCTGGTATGTAATCCAGCCCTTCATCCTAGAACGTGCTCATCTACAATTAATTGTTTATTTACATATATATTTGCAGTTCTGTTTATGAGAAACAGCAGATCTACCACAGACTGCTCACCAACAAATGAGCCAAGCTCAACTTTCCCCAGACCCACCCTTTGGGCAGTATTTATACAACACAGTTTAAACACGGCAGCCCACAGGCTTGGGTTGCATCAAAAGAAGTGTGGCCAGGAGGTCTCTACTCTGCTCTGGTCAGACCCCCACCTACAGTGCTTGTGTTCAGTTCTGGAGCCCAAACACAAGACATGGAGGTGTTGGAGTGAGTCCAGAGGAGGGCCATGAGGATGATCAGAGGGCTGGAGCACCTCTGCTATGAAGACAGACTGGGAGAGTTGGAGTTGTTCAGCGTGGAGAAGAGAAGGCTCCAGGAAGAACCCATAGCAACTTTTTAGTATTACCAGGGGCCTATAAGAAAGATAAGGACAAACATTTTAGCAGTGACTGTTGCAACAGGACAAGAGGTTTTAAACTGAAGAGAGGAAATTCAGACAAGATACAAGGAAGAAATTATTTACAATGAGGGTGGTGAACCACTGGCACAGGTTGCCCAGAGAGGTGGGAGTTGCCCCATCCACGAAAGTATTCAAGGTCACGTTGGACGGGACCCTGAGCAACCTTACCTAGTTGAAGATGTCCCTGCTTACTGCAGGGGGGTTGGTCTAGATGACCTGTAAACGTCGCTTCCAACTCACACTATTCTATGAATCTTTGATTCTGAAATTGCTACTGTAGCTGTCTGTTAAGGGTGGTTGACCTTCCTAAACAGTCCTTATAGTCCATGAGAAGACAACCTACTTCCATGTATACTACTGAGGATAAGATACTGTCTTAGAACATGTCAATCAAACTAAACTTCATTGGTTTATATTTCCATTTGAGTTTGATTCAGTTCATACTGCTGGATCAAAACTCTTGATTTTAAATGTACAATTTATCCACAGACACAAGAAAGGTTTTGTGGGGTTTTTTTGGCTTTTTTTTGTGTTTTGTGTTTTTTTTTAATCTTAAGGGTTGGAAAGGACCCCAAAAGATCATCTAGTCCAACCCCCTGGCAGAGCAGGATGACCCAGATCATATCACACAGGAACTTGTTCAGGAGAGTTTTGAATATCTCTAGCAAAGGAGACTCCATAACCTCTCTGGGCAGCCTGTTCCAGTGCTCTGGCACTCTCACAGTAAAAAAGTTTTTTCTGATGTTTATGTGGAACCTGCTATGTTCCAGTTTGCACCCATTGTCCCTTGTCCTATCACTAGACATGACTGAAAAAAGCCTGGCTCTGTCCTCCTGACACTCACCCTTTTTTGTAAACATTGATGAGATCACCCCTCAATCTCCTCTTCTCCATGCTCAAGAGACCCAGCTCCCTCAGCCTTTCCTCATCAGGGAGATGCTCCACTCCCTAAATCATCTTTGTGGCTCTGCCCTGGACTCTGTCCATCAGTTCTCTGTCCTCCTTGAACTGAGGGGCCCAGAGCTGGACACAATATTCCAGATACAGAGGGGGAGGAGAACCTCTCTCGACCGACTAACCACACCCTTTCTAATACACCCCAGGATGCTATTGGCCTTCTTGGCCACAAGGGCACATTGCTGGCTCATGGTCATCCTCCTGTCCACCAGGACCCCCAGGTCCTTTTCTTCTACACTGCTCTCCAGCAGTTGAGGTGAGGTGTCACACTGAGACCTGGATGATGTCCAGTGGGAAGCTATGCAGAGACTTTCTGGGTCACACTGGGTGTACCAGTCAATTCAGGTCTCTCTGTCCATCTATATTAAGGAGAACATACTATGTTTCCCCTATTTTATATATGCATTTTGTTTTGAAATTCTAATTTTTGAAGCAGAAACTGTCTCTTTCAGTGTGTTGACTTGTGAATACAGAGAGCTTCCAATCCTGTCTGAGATCCCAATCTTCTGCTGTTAAAGAAATGGGAATAATAAAAATTCCCACTGAATTAAGTGGTGGTAGGAGGAAGCAGCCCCTACGAAAACCTAATAAAGAGCAAGCTCTGATTCATCAGAAGGGAATTCCAAATTATGAAAAATGCAAGGGAAGGATATTGATCCCACACACAGGAAAGGCAACTGGCAAAACCAAAGAATTTCAGCTCACATTGAGCAGAAGCAAAGAAATAAATCTGCATACCCGCTAATGTGATTCCTCTGAATGAATTGGAGCCCAACAGTAGCATATAGGCAGAAGCCTACATCCAAAAATAGAAACCTCTTGGAATCCAAAACTCATCTGGACAGGATTAGAGAAACGCTCCCTGAACATTTAGTGAGTGACTTGTCAAAAATTAATTGAACCAATTTACAGCAGCCCTGGAACTTTCCAAACACAGTAGCTCTGAAAACAATGGGATAAGAAGGAATTTATTGTCCACTGCAGCATAAAGCAACTATTTCAGGCAACAATATCAGTGACATTTATGACTGCAAGACTATCTTTGGGTAGCTCTGAAGGATTTTAAAAACTGTGGTTGGCCCATGGGTACAATGCTGAAATTGTACCCGACAGAAATTCTTTTCACTGATTTCACAGTTTCAGGGGAGATTAGTCAGATTTGCTACTGACTTGGTTTTGGGTCACCCTGAAGCAGAACAACGCATGACATGTTGACAGTGAGGTTTGCTGTGTGGAAATTAGGGTTTTCTTTCAGTGGGGTAGCTGGAGGAGAAAGGAGAGGGAATCATCACTATAGCTGAGTAGTTTGAGTCAAAAATCTCCAGAAAAAGTCATTCAAATATGTTAGGGTCCAGATTTAAACACTGAGATAGACCAAAGTGGTCAGTGTCTGTAAAGTATTACAGCATTATCATTTCCCTCCTTCCTATTATAGTATAGCACTATATTTTCCCTCTTTCCAAGGCATAGTGTGAATTCACCCAGATTCTCCCTGACATGAACCAGGGAAAAGTGCTTGGAGGAGCAGGACTGCACTACCCGTAGAGAAATGCTGTTGTATCAGTGTTACTCTTTCATGAAAAAGGGACTTTTCTGATGATAAAAGTATTATTTCAACAAGTTGTTATTTGGCAGCTGTGTATTAACATGAACAACAAACATCAGCCCCTCTGTCCTCCAACCTCTGTCTCCAGGAGGAAAACATGCATCACAGCCTTGCTTTGGAAAGAAACAAACCACACAGGAACCACGTTATCAGCACCCAGGTCACTAGGAATGAATGTGGTATAAATACTTAGAAAGGACAGATGAAAATATCTGGGATGTATTTGATCCCAGGCACTAAAAGAATATTCCAGATCACATCGAGTGGCCAAGCTGGGGTCTTAAGCCTCCACCACCACGGTGCTTGAGAGGTTACCATCACTCCATCCCATTTAAAATCTGTCCAGAATTATCTTGGTACTTGGTATTTTTAGATTGTATGCTCTGACCAAGAAATCCTTGAAACTGACACTGAACAGATTTACTCCTGGCTTATGTCAAAGCAGGAAGGATTCACCCTGTAATAGATGCTCTTGCTCCTTTAAGCTTGTTTTACTTATGCTCTGGACAAGGAGCCAAATGCAGGGAGAACAAGAGTGTAACATGATAAAGAGGATATCTAGAGTTTTCACAATGGGAAACAGAAGCAACCAGAGAATTTTTAAGAGGATAAAATTAATTTAATTATTAAAAAGGGTGAGGGCTGCCATATTTCAGATACCTAAAAAACCTTGAGCTGCAAGCAGCACCTTATGTGAGTGTTCACCTCAAAACTGGGGTTTGGATCCAGGTACCTGCAAGTGCAGTAACAACCTTTCAGATTGGGACTTATCAGGCTGCAAAATGTCAAAACTAACTGTGTTCTCAGACAAAAACAATCCCTCCTTAGGGAAAG
>NW_009954539.1:1710900-1754654 GCF_000747805.2 Chaetura pelagica
GGAAAGAGACTCACTCAGACATACTGAGTCATTGTCTGTGTTTCCCTGCCTGACAATCTGCACGTTGAGTTTTTTTATTCGTTTCAACCAACCTTTACAGCAAATTAGAGGCCTCAGATGCATTACATCCTTGCTATTTTTAAAAATAAAAATAGGTGGCTAAGTGGAGGAGAAAAGACCTCTTAATTCTCCCAAAGAAGAGAAGACTGCATTGTGACCCCAGCTTTTATTAGATACCTGACACTCCATGTAGAGGATAGTAAATATAGGTGTGCCACTGTGCAAAGACTTCAGCCAACATTCCTGATTTAGAAGACATAAGAAAACCTAAATCCCACATCACTGGCTTGTTTTAATATGGATTCTCTGGTGTCTAACGCAGGATTATTTCACATGCATCCTCAGTGGACAGAGCTTAAAAATCATTCAACATGAGATACAAACTCTTTGGAAACCAAGCCTGACTACTGCAGGTACTTGTGGAGAGACTACTCTTATTGCAAATAATTGGACGAATAAATGCAAGTTCCTAGAAGGCTGTCAGAAATAAAGACAATCAAGTATACAGCAGGTAGGTATAACATCTTCAAATCAAGCACAACGCTTTTCTGGAATATGTGTTACAATTATTGAACTCAGTTTTGGGGGTAAATGCTACAGCTGGTCTCATACCTATTGGCCAAATATCCTGAAAATATACAAATATTACTGTAAAGTCAACATAATTCCACTGAATCATTGTGAGACTTTTAAGATACACATAATGTCTCTGATGAGCCAGATAAAGCTGCCACAGCAAACACAAAAGATCATTATAAACACATTACAGCTTTGAGTAATTGCTTCCTCCCTAGCTTGAATAAGAGGTCACTGGATATCCCTACTAAAGGTGCACTGTGTCATTTCCCCCATGGAAGAAAGACAGCCACCTCAGGGCTTCATTATGCTATTTGACAAGCAGTTGAAATATTTTGAAGTATACTGTTCCTATGCTAATATTTCAAGAGATGTTTTTCTCTCCTTATTCTTTGTAGTCAGCTTAGAACTCAGAGTGGGAAAAATACAACCTTCAGCAGAGACTGCAGGTCTGACATAAATGACTAGTGCAATGGATATTTTCTGAGAGTTTTGCTTCATGCCCAAAGATGATTAGTGGATAATCCCTCAGATGTACACTTTATGAGAAAGGTATCCAGCTTTAAAAAAACCACAAACCCTACTCTGGTATTAATTTTGAGGAAGAGATTTAGTTTCCAAATTACAAGTACATCCTTTAGTATCCCAGCTGGTCTTCAGCTGACCAGGCCCTACAATGCTTAGCTTGCAAAATGTGATTTTTTGCCCAAAAAACTGCACTCCGGAGATGGTCTCATCTTGGGACTTTCCATGTATCCTCCACTCTAAGATTCACATGAGCAATTGTTTGTTTTAAGATGAATCATGTCATGTTTTTACGGTTTCTGACACTTAAAAATATTTTGTTTCCGCCTGGTGGTGAACTCAGCCACTTACTATTATTAAATGTCCTGCTGTGTTATTCCCCATTTTGGGTGATGACCTCAGAGGAGCCCCTACCAAACCCAGTTTTATGTTCTCAGATCTTGCATAGATGCTACTGGTATGTCTCCCATTTGGAATATCCCTGGTTACCAGCTGCAGTTGAAAGTCTATGCTAATATGTTGGATTTACTTGTCCTCTCTAGCTGATTCCAACCTTGTGGTTTATGGGTTGCCTTTGTGGTTTGCTAAAGGTCAGGCCCTGGATGACTTTAAATTTTCTTAAGTGGAATTCAAACACCACAGACGAACATGTGTTCAGAGTAGTTGTCTTGGGCAGTATGGATTCAGATTTGGTTACTTGTGCCCAGGACTGAAGCCTCTCCTCTACTTTGGGATAATGACATTGGTGTCCCCATCTCTCAGCACACTTTCCTCTACCAATTTTTGCACAGATCCCAACTGTTCCTGAAATTTCAGGTGCACATTAGACCCCAAGTTGCATTTCAAGTTGTATATCCCCCACCACTTCCCCAAGCTGATGCCAAGATGCTGATCCTTGCCTTTGGCTTGACTCAATAACTGTAATTCTCGCTCTTTTTTTTTGCTGGCTTGCAGGCAGAGACTGCATCAGCCATAATTCAAAATTGCGAACAGATGACTAGATTACTTACTTGAACCATACTCTATCATTACATCACCCTTGTACTGAAAATCACAGCACTGGCTCCCCATATGATTTTGCATCCACTTTAGGGTTTGGCTCCAGAGCTACTGGACATACTCACTTGCTCCAGCTTACCTAAAAGAGCTGCTTGTGCCTCATAGACATCCTCAGGCTCTGAGATCAGTTAGTGCCTATTTATTGATCATTCCAAAGGTCTGACTGAAAACTGCTGGTGTTGAAGCCTTGGCTCCTCCAAACCTATTTTGTGGAAATCCCTGCAATTTTCATCCAAAAAGGGGGAGGGAAAGGCAGGGGAAATAAATGTGTTAAACAGTCCAAACACAAAGAGAAAACATTTTCTTTAAGCTGACAACAGCCTGGCCTCAGCAAAGGGAGAGCTCAGATTAATACTTTTTTTTCCCTCTTCTTTTCATGAAACCCTCTATGTGTAATCTTTGCATTCAGAAATTTTACTGTGGCTGTGGCCACATAGCTGTGACATACCTGTGGCTGCTAGATGGGATGCAGCTCAGAGCAGCAAGGAGCTGCAGGACTGAGGTAGGCAAGTCAGCATGTCCAGCCATTGGGGATAAGCCCCCAGGATGCCTGGCCTGGCTCCTGCCACCCCATGATAGCCAGGCCCAGGCTGGGATGCTCAGACCCTCAGCATCACCGGCACAGCTGGGACTCAGCACTGGGCAGTTTTTGCAGTGATCGAAACTCTGTTGGAGATGGTGACCTTTACCCACAGCTGGATCAGTGCTGGCTGGCTTAATTTGTCCCTCTGTCCATCAGCAGCTCTTGACTGCTATTGACCCTGTGGCAGACAGAGCATTGGCCATGATCCCCGCCTGCCCTTCTCACCCTTGTGATGACATTTGGAATCAGAGCCTGAACTCCACTGAGCAACAGGTTTCTTCTCTCTCAGTCAAAAGCAGCTCAGGACAAGCTCAAGGTCGTGCAAACCACGAGTCAGGGAACCAGCAAGGGCTTTCCAGTGCTGTCATCAGTGCCCAGCCACCCCTGCTGCGATGACAGAGCACTGCTGCCCACTCCATGCCGGGGGGGATTATCCCGTGAAATGGCATGAGTTGGCAGCCTGGGTCGCATTTCAAAAGGAGAAATATCCACATCATGAATGCCAGTATTTATGACTAATTGGCCTCTTGCTAAGTAGGCTCATCAGCTGGGTCAAGGCAATTTCTCTGTCCACAAGTCAGGTCAGTTCAGGCCAGTAGGTCAGTGTCTCTTACGGTCACGTCTTACTGTCAGAGTTACATGACATAAATCCAATCCTACAGCTTAAGGACCACTAAATTCAGTAGAATGAAATGAACTAAAATGAACTAAAAATATTTTTTTAAAAAATAAATAAAATATAAAATAACAAACACGGAAAAAATGGCTTTGATGGGCAAATCCGAAATCATTCCCCAAAATTTTCTTTGCAGACTTCTGCTCCAAATGAAGCTTCAGTTTTGTAGCTGTGGTAAACACTTCCTCTTTAGAAAATACTACAGAAAAGTACTTCTATGCACCATCAAATGCAGGAAAGGATGCTGACATGCTCAGGAAGAAAAGGCCTCACTGACCGCATGTAGAAATTCAGGCCTAGATATTTCCTCTTGCAGCTGAGTGGTGCTGTCCTTTTCTCTAATATATTAGATGCAAAAGAAGGAACCAAACATACCTCCTGAGATGGAAACAGCTTCAAAGGAAAAAAACATCATAGCCCACACAGTGCCCACCTGCCATCTTTCCTGATCCCTCTGAAGAACATCTGGCTGACACCACAGGACACATACCATCAGAGAGCCAAGGGGGTGAGACCTCTAACAGCAGCTCACAGGAAGGGGGTGGTGGTAGCTTCCCAGCCATCATCTCACCATCTGCTGGGGACAAGGCTCGGCCTGGTGGGGTCAGTAGCAGCAGCTTCAGTAACCCACCCTCTGCTTTGCTTCTTCCCAGGTGAGGTTTTGGAGTTTGCCAGCATCGTATGCCAGCATGGCACAGCTTTGGCACAAGCTGTGTGTGTTTCTGGACCAGCAGGTTGCCTACCCTGTAATTTGCTCTTCCCTCTTCTAAACACTGCCACATGTGTTTGTGTAGTCTCCCTTGAAGCTCTTATAATCACAGTAGGGCTACAGTGAAGCCTCAGGAATTGGCTTCATAAGCTCAAGATGTCACTCAATAAATGCCAAATGTGATTATCAAATGCAATTCATATATACATGCAGGATTGGCAGAAGTACCAACTAACTTCAGGGATGTTCCCCAAACACCCTCTAGACGTGTTTGGCTACAAGGCTTCAACACTACTTCATACAATCCTGACAAAAACTGTGATACTATCTCTGCAGGTTTCGAGTTTAACTGCTCGGGGCTTGCTCTGAGCATTCATGTGATCCTCAGCCCATCCAGATGTGGCTCTGCTCCTTCTTACTCTACAGATGGCCAAAGCAATCCACTCCCTGTCATGTGTAATGAAGAGAAGGAAGGAGAAAGGATTTTTGACATGTTTAAATATTATACAAAACAAAGAAATTGCTCAAAAGCCAGGGATGCATTTAAATAAATTAAAGCTGCCAGCAAAATTCTGTATTTGTTACAGTTCATTCCATTTCATCCTCAGAGCCATCCATCTGCAAAACATGGCAACTCCAGTAGTTTGGTGTCCAGATGTTCCCCGTCATACACTGCACTGCATCATGCTTTTTTTCCTGATGTGACTCCTTAAAACAGTGAACTCAGATTCCAGGACAACCTGACTACACTTTTCCATGATGAGGGGAGATTGAAAAAACACGGTTGTTGACTTGGCCAGTGAAACACGGGCTTTTTTGTTCTTCTCTTCATCACTCTCTCTCCCTTTCTTTTTTAATTCTCCAGCTGGCTGGTAATCCAGCATCATCAACATCTTTTTGCATTTTATTCCTTAAGCCATTCCTATTATACACATTCCAGTTTTTAAAATACAGATTTTAGGAGTGATTTGATGTGGCTTGGAATAGTGACATGCTTACACATTTATTAAAAATTCATTAACTTGAGGGGAGGAAAAGAAAAGATTGCATCTTTTATTTTCTTCCCTTCCCTTCCCTTTTCTTCATTTCCAGCATATGAAATTATTTGTTGGTCATTTAGGAACCGCAAAGTCAAAATGTGGTTGCCCCATAGGGAGGAAAAAAGACAGTTCATCCTTGCAGTTTTCAAGTCAGTTGTTAAGAAGTAGCTTTGGCAATGGCCAAAGCCAAATTGATCTTTGAGCTGTGATGTTTAAAGGCTATGTTAGCAGTTCTGCCCACTGTTATTGAAAACACCTCTTCCCACAGTCCTTAAATCTGCCAAATCATAACCAAAAGATGATGCTGTACAGCGCCTTTGTTCCAACCTTGTGAAATCCCACTCCCCCAGTTACAACTGCCAATTACTCCTGTCTCTAGGCTCAGTCATTCTTGGACCTTCAGTGAGATCAGCAAGAAAAACGACAGTTTGGAACCCTTCTTGGTGACACTGAAAAATCTAATTAAGATATAAAGTGATAACTTGGTGTCTAGTCCACAGAGGGATTTAAATGGCTAAACTCTCACTGCACTCAATTGGAGTTAAGGCATCTGAAGGGGAAATCTAACGTAAAGAGAGTTGCAAAGTCCTCTGCTCTTATCTAAAAATTCTGCACAACTTCCCTTCCAAGTGTCATAGTACATCCTCTACCATCCCTCATGCTTAATTATGCCTTCCATGCAAATATAACAAAGTAATATTTATGTTAGTTTTTGGTTTTATTTTTTGGTGCAGACACTTTACAAATTGGCCACTACTGGTATTGAGAGAAAAAAAATCAGTTCTATTCAGAAGTCAAAACATTTCATTCTGTTCAATTTATAATGTTTGTAGATCTCTAGCAAAGATGCCCCTCAAATGTGGGCCCATTTTCAGTACCAGTTGTTAAAATCCCATTGTTGGTTTCCATGTGAAAGCTTTTAGCAGTTTATCTTATTACCACTATATTAATCTCCATTCTCTCACCACTACATACAAAGTAAGCATAAATTACTCCTCTCCCACATCACAGGAAATTGCTCTGATCTTGGAAGCAGTAAGTGATGGAATCATCTGCCAGTTTTTTGATACAAAAATATTATTTTTATTTTCCAGGCTAACTCCATCTTCAGACAAAAAAAAAAAAAAGCCCTAAAATTCAGGTTTACCCTCTAGAAATGTTTGAATCTGACAAATATTTTGAATTAAGAATGTTTTATTTCATTATGACATAACTGTAAATCCTACAGGAGGTTCATTTTTCTGTCCAGAATTCGATAGAAAAGATAATCTATGGGGCAAAAAGAAGTGCCATCTGACTTTTCTTGTTATTTAGTCTCTTCTATGGCATTCCCTCTGTGTTTGCTTTTTCATGACACTGGATTTAAAAATCAGCAAAGTAGAAATTCACCCTCATCTCATTTTGATAACATGCTGCCTACAAGTCTGGGCTACAAGCTTATGAAGAAGGGAGTTGAATCTGACTGTTTTGTGTTAGTAACATGAATTTCATAACAACGTCTACTCAGAAGGCCAGGAGACCATCACGTCTAATAAAATACTTCAGTACATGCTTCAGTTGAGATCTCAGGATCTCTAGATCATCCTGGTCTTCCACAAGACTTAAGCACATGCTTCAGGATTTTTAAGCAAATAATATAGCATTGGTAAATGATGTTTCCTGTTTCTCCTGCCTGTGTAGCAATCAAAATCAAAGGATGAAATATTAGACTCGCCTACAAGAGCTGAAACTTTGCAGATTCAAGCCTGAACTAATGTTTTATGTAAAGACCTGATCTACAAGACTTTGTATTCAAAATGATAGGGATGTTGAATGCAATACAACTTGTTGTCAAGCAGCATTAAAGCTTAAAAAAAGGAATACAAAATAGTCCTGAAGTCTTATCATTTTCATTTGCACACAGAACAGGATTTTCAGCAACCCAGTAGCATTAAAGTGTATAATTTAATACCGAGTATGTGTAATGATTTCAAGCTAACCTGAAGTACCATAATCTGTCACTCATTATCTTTGGGCCTCCCAATTTAGTGGAAAGAGTCCACTGATTTGCTTCCAGCCAGAATCTGTGGTTGTCTCACACCTGTCTTAGAACATTCACAAGATGACAGTCTAACACCATAAAATTTTAAGCTTTGAACTATCAAAAGTGTGGACCTGTTGATTTTTGTTTCAGCCTAAAATTGCCTTTGAGATTTTTGTTTTTCAGTCCATCCAAAGATGACTTTGAAGATCACATGAAAGGGAAACTGAAAGGACCAACTTTGATCAGGATGATACAATGAAGCTATTAAGCACTGTGAATGACTGAATGACTCACATGCCCTGTAGTAGCAGTAAGTAATCAAAACAATTAATAATAATAAAGTCAGAGAAACATACAGCCAATCAGTGGCTCAGTGACCTCATGTACGAGCAATTGTCTGCTGGACTGATATTTTGGGCTGACTGGAGTATAAAGGCTGAAAGAAGATTATCACTAGATTCTTATAATTGTTTTATGAACCCCCTGGTGAATGCAAACAGGGACTAAATAAGAGCCTTTCTTACATAAGTTGACAATTAAAGCCTTGGCAGGCCAAACAGTAGTTTCTAGTCTTTCAGCAATGAAGTGTAATGCTCAAAGCAGATCTTTTTTATTTTCCACTATTTTGTCATGTTTTCTCCAGCTGGTAAACATGAGTCAGGAACAAAGTCTGGGGGAGGGGAGAACTGGCTGCTAAGAAACCAGTTCACTCTAAAATGGGACATCTCCACATACATAAATGTCAAGGAAAGCTCATGTTAGTTGGTGTTACCTCTGATTTCGCAGTGCAGCTGGTCCTGGAATGGCATGCACCATCAAGCCAGGTCTGACAACAATCAAGGAACACTCCCAGAAGTGAGTTATGCCACCTGATTATCTCAGATGTTTGCAGCTACTGGAGCCTGGTCTTCATTTTTTAATCACACATCTACAGGAAACTAGCCCACCTCACCTCTCTGTTTCCAAAAAACAGAAGCTTGAAATTGCAGTGGAAACTGCATATGCTTCCTTTCTTTGTCTTTTTCCAAAGGAAGCACCTAAAACACTGAGCTTTTCTAATATGGGACCTTGAGAAAACAGGCCTTGCTTCATTGCTGACCCTGCTTTGAGGACACCTCTTGAGGTCCTTTCCAGCTAGAATTATTCAATGTTCCTATGATATTAAGCTAATTTGGCCTGGATAGCTCTTTTCTTTTGCTGTGTTGGACTAGAAAATGCAAACCCCACTGTGAACTCCAACTTACTCTCATTTTCTTCCTGTAAGAGTTATGCACCCTTCTTAAAAATATCATAGGAGAAATGATTGCTTAGGCAACATCTGAAATAGGAGAAGGTGATGCCTTTGTGATATAGACACACCACTTTAATGGTCATCTGTTCTCCAGACAACATAAGAAACCTTTCCAGGTTCCTAAGGAAAAAGAATCAGGCCCTTCTGAAGGTTTCAGAGAAGGACTTTTACTTAGGGATGGTCCCTTAGTCTTCCCAGGAGTTTATTCACTCTTCATTAACTGTAGAAGTAGTATGGAAAGACCTGTTGGCTGACTTGGGAGATTGAAGTTGGTAAGGGTGAACAACCTACTGGATTAAATCTGCTGAGATGTTGTCCCAAACACTGTCTGCAGGAAGGAAGAAATGTTGAGAGGCAAGAGTGGGAGAAGGAAATTAAAAAATGTCTGAATAGGATGGCTGCTGGAGGGAGGCTATGGGAAGCAGTGAAAAGATATGTGAGATTTATAGATAAGGATCAGAGCTATTAAGAGAGCAGATGGTGAGGTTGCTTATTTTCTTAAAGCAAAAAGCAAGCTGAGGGAGATATCAGACTTTCATGATTAGCTGCAGCAGACTTTTGAGTGGTGGATGACATATTTTAGAGGAAATCTTAAGTAAGAGCAGAAACACTGAAACAGCTTGCATTTACTAGGCTCTCCTGCATGAGGAGGAAATATGGGGCTCTGCATCTTCTCATAGTGTGGTAAAGTTCAGGTCTGCACCACTGTCTTAGCGTGAGCAAGGATGCAGAGAGGACACCTCAGCTATTTGGTCACCATTTCAAGACAAAGGCCACCAGAGGACAGGAAGCGTGAAAGGGACTGGGAACAATTAGATGTGCTAGGATAAAGAGAGAGAAAATGGCAGCCACAGTGGGAGGAGAGGACTATAACAAGACAAGTTTGACCTTTCAAGGAGAGAAGACCATCTAGGAGAGGAGCAAGTCCTGCTCCTCATGCAGGCACCAGATTTATAAAAACATCTGGTCCAGGAAGAAAAAAGCTTTAATTTTTTGCCACTCAAGACAGCTCTGCCTCCAAAGGGACAGGTGGTTTTTGTGACTGTTAATTGGGTGGAGTTGCTCTGTTCATTGTTTGGGTCAAAAATGAGACAGATTAAGAGGCTTTTACCCCAGTGTGCCTGTGGCACCATTTGTCCTTCTCAGCAGGGGATGCAATGGGCTTGCCAGGAATTGGCAGAGAATGAGCATCTTTCTTGCCATTAGTTTTGTAAGCAGAACTGCAACTGATATGAAGTCCCGACGGGGAGGCAACCTGGGGCAGAGCTACAGGAGGAAGGTGAACCCATGCAAGGAAATTTTCCTGTTGCTCATTAATTAGAGGAGCTGAAGATACTGAGTTTTTCACTGAATTCTGAGTTACAAGGCAGACTGAAAAAACATCACAAGGACTTAGCCTGAAGCAAGTATTAGGGCAGGAGTAAGGGCAAGAAGCAAACTACAAAACTAACAAGGAGTTTATGCAGCCACCATTTCATCATGTAATGTTCAAATATTAACCATGTACCAAAAACACCAGTCACTTACAGCCTTTCCCCAGCTCTGATCACTCCAAGAAGTGTTCAGTTAGGCTGAGTTGAACAAAAACCTTCATTCATTACAGCCCGGTAGGATGCAAACAACTTCACAACTTGATAATCCCTTTCAGCCCTTATTAAATCAGCAACGCACTGCAGGTGGGAACTCAGCCTGGAAAGGAGAGACGGCCCTTTACGCACTTTGCAATAAAGCCTGGTTTTAGTCCCAGGAAAAAAAAAAAAAGAAAAAGAAAAAGAAAAGATTTCCAGGGCTTTCCCTGCCTGCCTCTCTTCCCTGGAGGCAGATTCCCAGTGTCCCGCAGCAGATTACAAGAGCATCGTGTTTGCATTATGTGGTGGTGATGATGTGTTTGTTCTTGGCACTGAGGGGCTCTGACTCTGCAGAGCTCTAGCAGTGACAGTGGAAATCTTTCAAGCCTTGAGCTGGATTTGCAGCTTCCCCCACCCCATTGCAATTCAGGCTCACAGCACAGAGAAAAAGAAAAAGAAAAGATTTCCAGGGCTTTCCCTGCCTGCCTCTCTTCCCTGGAGGCAGATTCCCAGTGTCCCGCAGCAGATTACAAGAGCATCGTGTTTGCATTATGTGGTGGTGATGATGTGTTTGTTCTTGGCACTGAGGGGCTCTGACTCTGCAGAGCTCTAGCAGTGACAGTGGAAATCTTTCAAGCCTTGAGCTGGATTTGCAGCTTCCCCCACCCCATTGCAATTCAGGCTCACAGCACAGAATACAAGACTCTTTTGTGGGGGGGGGTAAAAAAAAATAAAAAATAAAAAAAATAAAAAAGAAACCCACTGAGGTTTGTTTTCCATCAGAAAAGAATGGATTTACAGCCCTCAGGACATGGCCTCGCTTTTCAGACACAGGCCCCAAGCAGTGGTAGGACACTTGTTATCAGAAGTTAGGCATGTATAGGCTGACTTTATGTCCACGTTTGTGGATTTGATGTTCATTAATGAGCCCAACGTATGGGATGGTACAAAATGAACAGCCCTTGGCCAGTTTTATTGACAGTGCTACTTTTCCCCACAGAAGTACAGCCTCCCTACACAGTATCATGAAACCCAGCAGACATGGCCAGATGTTCTACTCCTTGGTCAAAATGTGGTATTTATTATTAATTGAAGATATAATTTTAACATAAACATTTTTCATTTTTAATTTTCCTCACAAGTGTTTTCTAAGTTGATTCTGCTTATCACTTTTTAGTCTTTTCTTGCTTCCCAATTAAAAACTGTAAGAAAAACAAGCAAGATCTTTTAAAAACTAAAGTTAAAAGGGAAATATTTCATTTGAAAAAGTCTCAAAAGGGTTTGTGATCTAAAGCCAGCATTTTTAGTGAGAATGTTTCCATGGTCAGGTTTTTACTTTTTTTTCCTAAAATAAACAAAATTTTAGATTGAATTAAAAATTTCCATTCTGGTTGAAAAGCCAGTCCTTTTCTGTTGGAAAAATACTTTGATGCATTAAAGGAAAAAGTCTTTTGAAAAGCACCTGACTTCTATTTAAATGAAAACTACCCAGCTGAAAATCTCAAACCCCCAAAGCATAAGATACTAAACCTATATGCAGTTTGCATTCACAGTGGCAGGCAGCAATATCTTTTTTCTTCCAAAATGCCTTCAGCTTTCTGTCTGCAGACTTTTCTGCATAAAGATATAAGTTTCAGGGTTCCTAATTTATATATATATACATACATAGATATATACATGTGTCTATGTATATATAAAAGTCACTGTTGCTTCATATCTTCAGACTGTACATAACTGTCTCCCTCTCTTGTTCCTGGGCTTGATATTTAGGTCTTATTTGTATGGGGACATTCAGAAAAGTAGCTGGAACGAATTTGCCATAAAGTATCTTGGGGCCTACAAACAACTACATATGTTTAAACTTGAATTATTTGTCATCTTAGGTCAAAAGAGGTAGCTCTGTCTGGAACAGAAGCAACTCTGTTTTGGAGTTGAAAAGGCACATTTGCACACCTTGTCGTTAATGTACCATGTTTCGTGAAGTTTATGTTTCATGAGGTAAATCAGGAAACAATGACATTTCAAAATCTGCAGAGATTTGAAGAAGTGTTTGTGTGCCCCAAAGCTCATTTTCCCCCTCCCTGCAACTTTTTCAGATGAAATCAGCTAATAGAAGATATTACCCATTCCTGTTAGCTTTGCAGTCAATAAGATTTTAAGGGTATTCTGAAATTATTCAGTTTTAAAGCAACTGCTTTAGGTTTCTCTTACTGTTTTCTCCCAACCTTCAGATGTGATAAAAGAGAACATAAAGCAAAATTACTACCTTTTTAACAGTGACAGACAATGCAAGGTTAAATCTCTCTTATGGGTCTCCCGCATATAATGACATTTTCTTTCCTTTTTCACACTAACACAGGCAGCACACAACTGTCTGAGTTCCCAGTTTGTCTTTGGCCTTGTCAAACAGAGCATTTTGGAAATAGTCCTTACCTTTGTGACCCTGCTTCAGATGTCAGTTAGGTTGGTGAGGCAGAGGGAGAAGGAATCAAGCTGGAGGTTAATGTTGATGTTGGCCTGAGTAGCTTGACTTACCTTTGACAAGAGAGAAAAATATAGTAATAATACTGAGAATACCAGATGGGAAATGAAAATTGTGCTAGAATAACTAAAAAGTTACCAGCAAGTAGAATAAGAAGACTCAGTGTCTTGATCCAGTGTAAAGACTTCTCAGTGGGTTTCTGCCTCTGAGAACTAAGAACAATACTCTTGCAGCCACCACCTTGACCCTGCTCAGTGACAGCTCCAACACCACCTGGAGCTTCACTGAAGCTCCAGCACTTGCTGGGTGGTTCTTACTTTCCTGAATCTTCTACATTTGTTTTTCATACTTGAGAAAACAACTGGGGGCTTCTTGTGTCATTGACTTTTTTTTTCTTTCCCTGCATGTCTGATCTTTGCGGTAAGCAAGAGGGAACAAATTACTGCAACCCTGCTGATTTTTGATGCTGAGTCAGGCAGAAATTATTCTATCTAGAATACTTAGGGAGCAGAATTTTCCATGCACTTGACTTGCTTTCCCCTCATGATCTGAGCTCCAACAGTCAACCTCTTTCTTCAGCCTCATGCATAACACAGATTACTAGCTGGGGAGAAGACAAACAGCACAGGTCCTTCCTCAGTATGCAGTGATGGGATCAACTCCATCAGTTAGCCCCTTCTCAAGCCTTGCACTACCCTCAGCTGCCCAAGATGTTAGCAGTTTCTCATTGTGTCATTTTCACATTTGTACAACTCGGGACATCATGGTGTAAGATGATCCCCCACTCAGAAGTGCTAGTCTTGCTCCAGCTGCAACAGGGAAAGCCTTCCTGAGAAGCGCAGACCAGACAACCACATTTTACTTGGCTGTAGCTGGATGAGGCAAAAGTCAGTTCCAGACATGGTGGTGATTCACCTGGCATAGAAACAGAGCAATGCTAACTTCTTACAGATGATGTTCATGGGTTTTTTTAGGCTTTGTGGCAGTGGGTTATAAAATTAATTAATTTAGTTTTGGTGATCTAGGTTGGTTTGGGTGTGGTTTTTTTTCAATCATTTCTTTCTTGTAAATTGCACCACCTCTGTTCTCAGTCAGACTAGGTTTGGGCATCTGATGCCTCAGAAAGGTTGGAGTACCCTGAACAGATGCTGAAATAAAGCTTTAGTCCTTTCAGTTTGTTCTCCGTTGGGAGATAAGCTGCACTAGTATTGACAAGGTTTTGTAAAAAACACAAGGTTTAGGGATTTGGGATAGGGATTTTCTCAACTGTTTTCTGTCTCTGCTGCTAGCCTGAGGCTTTCCCCAGGGAGCCTTGGAGATTTTGCCCAGTGAGGTTTGAACTTCTTTTCCTGCTGTTGGGAGCCTCTCAGATGACATTACCTGTAGGCTCTTTGTTTAAGGCACCGAGTCAAGTTACTAGAATGAAAAGCAGAGCAGGTACTTTTGTTGGATATTAGATGAAGACAGACTGATTTTGTATCTGTATAAAAAAATTGCTCCGTTGCCCAAAAATAAATATTTAATTTTGTCAGATTGGAAGGATACCTCTGTAAGTGTGTGCCGCACGAAAGAAGAAACAATTAAATTAAGCCATTCCTCTAAAAACCTGGGGGGGGAATTTCTCTCATGAATAATCAACTTAGCAAGTCTATCTACAAAAAAATAAAAATAAAAAATAAAATTGTAGGATTATGTTCAGTGTTCTCAGTGTTTTGGCATTTTTGGCATGGATCCTGAGCTGGGCAGAGCAGCAAAGAGCCCTCCTGAAATGTATTGAGCAAGGCAGATATATACCAGTTTAGGACCTGCCCTGCTTTATTCTCCTCACCCCCTCCCCCCCCCCACCATACAGATTTCATTGATATGAGCTAAAATATGGTAATTGGAAAAGGCATTTACAGTGGAAAGTAGAATGGAAAAAAATCAAACTGGGGCCAACCAAAAGAAAAAAAAAATCACCTACCAATAAAATTGACACACAATGGGAATAATTGCAAGTTTGGGGAGAAAAATACATTCTCATTCTGTTCTCCACAGCATGGTCTCTTCTCTTAGAGCAGAACGAGTGAATTTATTGAGGTCATTCATCCCCTGGTAATTTGGCTACTGTAATATATTTCACAAGTGAGAGGGAAACAGCCCAAGGAGACAGCATGTGAGAATCCAGAGCACTGGGGGAGGAGGTTTATCCAAATTTATAGCTACTAGTAAGGATGTGGCTTTATAGTTTGCAGTCACTCTCTCTTCCTTTAGCATCGAGAAATCTGTCCTGTTAATGGCCTGTGCTAAACGTCCCAGGGCAAATTCAGATCTCAGTGGTGCTGATGTAAAATCCTCTGAGATTAATGGACTCAGTCTGGATTAAGCCCATGACTTTTTGTATATTTAAAAGCTATTCTGGCTGAGCATGAGTTTTCACAGGCTGTGATGCTTTCTTAGAAATACCTAGAATACGAATGGGTATGCAGTAATCTAATCTGGACATGAGACATTTAGGTTGGAAAAGACCTTTAAGATTATTAAGTCCAACTGTAAAGCAACATTGCCAAATCCACCACTAAACCAGGTCTCTAAGTGCCCCTTCTACATGTCTTTTAAATACCTCTAGGGATGATGACTCAACCACTGCCCTGGGCAGCCTGCTCCAGTGCTTGGTAATGTTTTCAGTGAGAAATTTTTCCTACTACCCAATCTAAACCTCCCCTGGCACATCTTGAAGGCAGAGGCATAGACTAGTTCATGTTGGGATGAGTTGCTCCATATAGGGAAGCAGGTATGGTAGCAACTTAGACAATTTTACCCCCCAGGTCTGTCCCACAATAAGGTGTGTTTCTTTTGGCTGTCCTTGTCTTTCAACTGCCTTTCAACTTCCATGTGTGATAGAGGAACTTCTGCTGAAATTCTTTCTCTTGATTGCTGGGAGAAGAATCTGTCCTTCTGCCACACGAGACATCAAGATGCCAAGGTATTCTTGACATTAAGGATGATGCCACTCCCCAGACCCAGGCCAAGGCTAACACAAAAGCTGGGATATCTATAAAAATGTCAGAGGCAATGACAAAACTGGTGGGAGACTTATTAATTTTGAAGTATGTAAAGAAGGTTGCAAGAGTTCCACAATGTCACAATACAACACTTTTTTGCCCCAGGTTGAGAACATTCTTTTCAAAGTCAGATTCAGTAACTGAAAAACCATACTTAAGAAGGTGGAAATCTAAGCCCTAGAGAGCATGCAGTCTTTGGGGTTTAGAAGACCCTTAGATTAGGAAATGGAAAGGGGTGGCAATCAAGTGCAGGTGAGTTGAATTTTGCAAAATCACTCACTCAAAATTTCCTTGTTAAAATTACTACCAAAAAAAATCACAAGACTAACACCTTCCTGTTAAATCCACCTTATTTTTTTAGTTGAAAATTTCTACCTCTGGTATCAATTATACAGGAAGTCAGATAAAATTACCCAGCAGGACTTTTTGGTCTTAAAATAACCATTTATTAAACCTTTGATTTCCAGCCTGCACGTCCCTCCTCTGTGGTGGCCTCTGTTTGATAAGATTCTAAGTATTAATTAAGTCATGCTAATAAGGACAGCAAGAAAGGACTTTCCCATCTCTCCCCCACTATATTTCAAGCACTGCCAATGTCAGCTCTCTCTGCCTCCAGCCTTGCTGTCTGCTGTGTCTCTTCAGTAGGGGGAAGAGGATTTAAAGCAGCAAGTCGTAAATCGCCAGACATCCTCATTTTAACAGGATGATCCCCGGTTAGAAGAGGATTTCCCCTCATCTTGTGAGTGGGAGTAATTGTTCTGCAACTCCTGGTTTTTCTTTGAAGCACGTGGGAGAGGAGCATCCTCTTTTGAAGCCCAGCTGTGTTACAGGGCCAGCAGCAGATGAGGGAGATGCTCAGCAGTGATTCCATGCCGGGACAGCTGTGTGGGAGAGCCCTGCCTGTCTGGTCTGTTGCTCCTCTCCTTGGACATCAAAACCTTTCCCCCCATCCCCCCCCCCTTCAAAAAAAAAAAAAAAAAAAAAAAGCGTGCAGTCCTTCTAGAAAGGAGATATAATGGGACAAAGAAAATATTAATGCTGGGTAAACATCTAGTCATAAAATGCCTGCCTTAGTTTCCCCAAAATTTCTAAAGCAACAGCATGATCTAATGAGCCACTTGTTGAACCAAAAAAACCCCATGGTTTGGCTTAATCTCATTCCTTTCTCCTCTCTGTGGTAGCAGGATAACCATTTTACTGCATTTCTACCCTGTATTGCTACACTGAGCTCATCTGTTTGGGGTTGAGCCCATCTGTTGGGGTTTGAGGCTCCTTGAACAAGTTCTCACCTCCCTTTAAAAATGTGTGATGTAACTGACAGCTCCATCAGGGCCCCTGGGTGCTGTCACACTACCAATACATATATATATATATTTATATATATAAAATCTATTTATTTTTTAGTTATTCTGGTAGTCTGAGGTTTAAATCATTAATAAAAGAAAGTTGGATGGAAGCAATGACAGGGCAGTGAACCCTGTCCCTGCAGCAGGAAGCAAGGCACACTTTTCTTTCAAAAACAAACAAGAAAAACTGTAGAGAAAGTTCTCGGTAGCATCCCTGGGCAGCAGTGGAACATTTGAGCAAGGTCTGTGAGGATTGCTGTCCTCAGACCTGAGGGGTGAAAACGCCCTGAGGACTTTCTGCTCTGTTTTTCCCTGTTCTGCCCAACTTCCTATGTATAGGATAAAAATAAGCCCTGAGTCCTCCTCCTTCCGTCCACTGCATTAGAGACATCCTTCTGTGCAATAAGAAAACAGGCCCAGAGGAAGTGACACAGACCAAAATACAAGAACGATAATTTTCCTAACATAAATAAGCAGGCAGAGGAACTCATCTAAGGAAACAAGTGAGTGAAGGCAAAACCACAGATGAGCAAACAGTGGAGCCAAGAGCTATGATTAGGCAATGCAAGGCTGCCTCCAATGCATCTCTGGAGCCATCCCTGCCTGGGAAAGCTGAGTGGTCACCTCACATGAACTTCCCTGCAAGGGGCTGACTGCCTCTGAACACACAGCCCATGGACACTTTGAGCAGGAGCAATCCTCACCCCACTTCTGGGCAATGTGGCAATGGGTCTCATTTTTCTCAATAAGATCCTGGGCTGACTGTTAATCAGCACTAACAGTGTTTTCCACAGTGCTTCACAAACACCAAGCAAAACCATGAAACAGAGAAGCACAGGTTAACAAGAGGGAGAGCAGGAGCCTTCCAACTTCAGAAAAAAAATAATGGCTGGGCTGTGTTCACTCTACTCTTTGCCATTTGGAGGCACTGAGACTGCTGTTCTTCCAAAGTAACCTCATCCCAAGTGTTTATTTATCTAGAAAATCCTCGTGGATATTTGCTGTGTGTTGTAGTTCTGTTTGAAAAGCTTCAATCATCAAATCAAGGAGAGGGAAAACAAAAGCAGATCTCTCAGCTGGCCAGTCCCCCACTGCAAAAAGGAAGTAAAGAAAACAAACCTTTCGTGAACAGACCGGAGATGGAATGTTTCTTGCTGTAAATGATCAGTGAATATCTCTGAACACTAACTCGATCCAAGGAAGCCAAGATCAGTTTCTGAATGACCTGTTAAGTTAAAAAGAACCGTATTCATAATAAATACTCTTTGAAACCATTCTTTCATGCATGCTCCATTTTCACAAAGTCATTTTTATAGGTAAACAGCCAAGCCCTCACTACACAGGAAGTCAATGGCAGAGATAAGAAGACCCAAAGCTACGTCTGTTTTAGAAAATTAAACACAGCCAGGACCACTCTCTAGCCAGGAGGCCAACTGGCACAGAAATGCCTGCAGCCATTCATTAAACTCTCCCACTTTCCAAAACAGAGCAGCTATGTCCAAGCTGCCAATTGGGAATGGTCCCTGGCCATGCTGGTTGCTGAACTGCACCTGGAA
Source organism: Chaetura pelagica (assembly GCF_000747805.2). Classification (NCBI taxonomy): domain Eukaryota; kingdom Metazoa; phylum Chordata; class Aves; order Apodiformes; family Apodidae; genus Chaetura; species Chaetura pelagica. Next base: position 1,729,439 of record NW_009954539.1, read on the forward strand.
ACTGTTTGGAGGGATATGAGTGAGCTGAGGCCAAAAGCATGCAAGGAACTGGGCTGAGGACTGAAGGCAAATTAAAGCACCTGGGGATGCTCCTTTGGAATGTGGAATTCTGTAGTGTAGACATTGCCTAAGAGTGTGATGTCATGTCTTAAATCATTGTCACTGGACCCATGTCATTTAGTTGGAAAGCTTTGGTCCTTCATTCATATATTGAATCTATCTATCTATCTATCTATCTATCTATCTATCTATCTATCTATCTACCTACCTACCTACCTACCTACCTACCTACCTATATCTATATCTATATATCAACTATATCATCTATATCTATATCTCTTGTATATTCACTTTGAGGAGGTGTGGAGAAACTGGCTAGAGCTTGACATGGCTGACAGCTTCAAGGGCCTCTTTCACATCTGTATTTTCCTTTATCACTCTCCCCACTGCCAAAAAGGGAAACTTGGGACATGGGTGCTTGCAGATAGGGGTTCAAACATCACCTGTGCTAAAAAGCAAAATTATAATGCTTGAAAACCACAAAAATTTAGGCCTTTCTGGGAACCTGAATCTGACGTCTCACCCTTGTTAGCCAGCCTGTCAACAGACAACAACGCTCATACTTCACATTAATGGTCTTCTTAGGGAAAGTCCCAGTGGCACAACCACCTATTAACAGGGGAAAGAATGGGAGGAGATTCATAATATTTAACATCTACACAAGCATTTCCCATAACAATCATTAAATTAAACCATTGAAAAGCCACTCTGAGCCTGGCCAAGGGCCTCAGCATGCTCTGTGAGATCCCTCGTTTCCTCTGGCTTAATGAATTATGCAAGTCAAGAGGGGCTGGACAGAAAGGTGTGAATAAGAAGCCTACTAATTCCCCACAGTAATCACCTGCAAAAGTGTTTAGGAACAACATCTATCAGGCCCTAAAAAGTAAGAAAAGGAGCCCACAAAAGTAAAATATCTCCAGTTCTTCAGTAAGATACAAGGGAGAGCTGAGCCAGGGAAGTGTCACCTTGACATGAATCTACTCTGGGCACTGAGCACACAGCAGTCATCAAATTGCTTGCTCGTGGTCCCAGGGTTTCTTCTGCTCATATGGCATGCACCTGCACTTGGCTGGAAACTTGTTTCAATACATATGAGAGAGTCCCAGCTTCAAAGCAAGCCTTGTGATTTTTGGTTCCTGTGTGCGAGAAGGGTATTAATAAACGTTGTATTAATAGATCATCCGTGTGCACACTTCCTGTCTTACCTAAAGCAGATACTGGATCAGACTCCTTTTCCCAGTACCTTCAGTCTTCTTGGATGTTTGCTGTGTGAGGAAAAGGCAAGACTGTAATAATAGAAATGGACTTAGTAATCCAAATAAATAGAAACTCAGGCCTTAATGCAAGGAGAGATTTGGTGAATTAGAGAACATGAATGAATAATTGCCTATTAAACTGGCTGAATCCAAGTTCAAAATTGAATATTCATCATTGTAGTTTATGGAAGCTGGGAGTCAAAACCAACATCAGCTCTTCCTCTGGATTGACACACTTCCTAAGCCATTTCAGTAGGGCGGAAGACCTTCTTCCCTTTCTATTTTAATAAACAGCCTGTGTCTTCACCACCCTCCACATGATAGCTACAGAGGACACGAGGCAAGCAATATCCCAAAAACTGGATCTAGTCATGTCTCCACAAATGATGTTCTCTTCTTTAAGCCATATTCTGAAAAGCTAGTGATTTTTATTTTTTCCCCAATATCCCCCTTTTTTACAAATAGATTGAATAAGGATGGCACTAGACATTTTAACTTCATCATCCAGCCCTTACCTGTGATGTTAAACTCCTTCTGTTGGTGCTGTCTTTGCTTTAAGACCCCACAGAACATTACTGTGAGTCATTTTAGTATAAATACTAGAGTTGGTTGGAAATTTTCAAACTTTTTTTTTCATAGGAAAAATTCAATTCCTAGTAACCAAAGCACTACAGGAAAACATTAGGTTTAGTTAATCTCCTGACTCAAAGTATGCTGAAAAAATAAATTGCTGAAATGCCATATTGGGACATAAAAGAAAAATTTAAGTTCTTGCTTTGAGAAAATGGGACTAATTAAAATAAAATTTAAAAAATAAAAATTACTAAATTTAAAAGTTTTTAAATTGGACTCGTGTATTTCCTAAAGTTTTCAAATTAGTGACATCAAATGTTTCATTTGGCTCAAACAAATTTTTTTTAAATATGAGTTTTAGTTTCTCAGAATTTAGGATCATTTTCAAATCTTGGGTATTTGTATCTGTGTGCTAGAGTATGTGTACTGCAGTATGTCCAGTATTGTAACAGAATGGCAAAATAATTTTCTGCCCAGCTGAAACACAAACCTACTCGAGGGCAGCGCTACCAATTCTGCTTATACCGACACCTCGTGGGAAAATACAGAGAAGGATTCAGTGGAAAGAAAAAATGATGTGGAGAAAATAAATCTGTTTAGCTGGCATTTGGCTGCACAATCAATGCTGTCTCACAATGAGGGAAACTGCGATTGTCATAACATGCTGAGTTTGGGGGCTTATTTCTATGCCTTGCCAGGAGGTCTAGCATCTTTTGAAGTCAGCCACCTTTCTCTAATGTAGTAAAATCCATCACTAATCACAGATACGCATGTCCTGATGGTATCTTTGATCTTCAGCTTTTCTATCCCTTTTGCTCTCTCTGTTTATTGGTCAGAATGAGTTATGGCAGCTGCATGCTACATATTGTCCAAAACTCCTCTTGCCGTCCAGCACATCATGGAAAGTTCCCAGGAAAGCTCCCTAGCTGAAAAGTAACAACTCTGCAACATAACTCTCAGTGCCATGTGCAGTAATTCATCAATAACACTTCTTCTGTAGAAACCAATGGACAGATCAGTTACAAGAGCAGAGCTGTAACGTGACCTGCCAGATAGATGGAGATCCCCACAGAGAATTCACTGACTGCACAAAAGAGAATCGAAACTCCTCTAGTGTTTCGGCAAAGAGGAAGAGCACAGAGCTTGGATTAGTCTGGGCTGAGTATAAGGGAGTCCCTCTTCGCTGCACAGCACTCTGTTGCACAACCAGAGTTCCTAGAAATAAATGAGAAACAAAATGAAATTAAATTACAAAAATAATAATAAAAAAAAGCTTTCCTTTAGGAATTTCAGTGACATATGAAAAGAAATAATTTACGTGCGGCTGCTCCATGCCTTGGGTTTGTCTGGGCAATTACTCTTGGTGCTGTGCTAACAAGAGGCTACTTTATAACAGGGGAGTCAAGCCAGGATACAGCCTGACATCTGCTTAAGGATCTTTCTGAAATAACACCCAAGACCCACCTTTTATTTGTGCTCTCTCTGCCCAGAGTGCATAAATATTTTGCTGAAAAATCATGCCAGTGTATTGAGGTACAACCTAATTTTATTACAAGTCTTCATTTTAGAAGGCTTCTCTATTTTTTTTTTCTCCCTCACTTTTGTAAAATTTTTCTGAAGCTTTCTAATATTTTGTTTACTTTTTAAAAACTTTTTAAAACTTGTTTATTTCACACTGCTACATTGTAAGTTTTAACAGGCTTAGGCTATGGCATGGTGTGGCTGTCATGCCTAAACCTATTTGGTAAGGAGATGCTTGCACTGCCCCCAAAGTCATGAGTAAGAGAGGTATATTGAGAAATGCAGGACTTCTTTCTAATGCTTTTGTTTTCTCCCAGTCACAGGATTCAACCCAGACATGCAGAACGAAGTCATAGTTCACTCAACTTGCAGAGCATTTTGAAGGAAACAATGTGATATTAATATTGGTTAATGTAATGTACTTAGATTACAAAAGGCTTGAAAAGAAACTGAGATCTCATCTCTCCCACTTAATAACTGGCTAAAATGATACAGAACGAAGCTTCAATTTGTGCAATAGAAGGAAGTCACATGAAGCTCCATGCACATGAGTGTTGTTCAACATATCCCTAAAATCTGGGAAACAGTGACTCATGAAATAACAGAGCTTACAGATGACAGGACCTCATTAGGATCTCATGACACTGAGTGATACTCACTGTTGATGAGATCTTACCGCACTGAAAGAAATTCAGTGTTATAGATGCAAAGCAATGAATAGGGGATAAAAATAAGCCTACTTATACATATGTTACAGTACTCTTAATTAGCTATGACTGTTCACAGACACTAGGGTTTGTGGATTGTTCTCTGAAAACATTAACACAGGGCTCAACAGTCACTAAAAAGGCTGATAAAACACAAGGGATTATTACAAAAGGAACAGAGAACAAAACAGAAAACCTCATTATCTCATAGTAGGAATCCGTGTTTATTCTTATTTGTCTGGACTGAAGGCATGCAGTCTAGACAGACTTCCTTGGAAGAATACAAAAGAACTGGAAAATGTGTGTAGAAAGAAGGAAAGTGAATGCACTCTCTCACTGTCCAGTTCTGCCTTTCTTCTTCTGCTCTGGATTAACAGGACAACGGGGCTGCCCAAACACAGTTTTGAAGCAAAACTAGGCAGAAGCACCAGTAAAAAGATGAGGTCTTAGCAAATTATCTCCAGTGCCCTCCTTCCCCACCACCTCTTGCTACCAGCAGCCTTTGTAGAATACATTCCTATGCCATGCAACACATCCAGGCCCACCACAAGGGTAAGTTCCACACTTAGTCACAACACTGGGATTCACAAGGTTTGGGATTTCAGCTGATAATTTACATGACTTTTTTACTCAACTTTGTGTTAGCATTTCTCCTGTGCTGGGGTCACAATATGCACCAATCACTCCATAGCACTTAGCAGACAAAATTTGGTGGCTACTGGATGTAATTATTCAGCAGGCTGCCTGACCCATGTAAGACAGCTAAGTAACCTTCACTCTCTCCCCCAAAGCTGCATAATTTCTCAAGAAAGTAGATTATTTTACAAGATGAAGGACAGGTAAAGGATAGAACAGGATTTCAGAGCCAGAGAGTGGAGCTGTGTAAAGAGGAAATGCGAGATTTAAAAAGAAAACTGTGAATGGGGAAAGTTTCTGAAAAACATTTGCCAGATGATAGAACTAATGGATAAAAACATTCATATAAACAAAATTTATCACAAAAATGTTCACTATTTTTCCAATAGCTTTGATAAATTGTTTTTCCCCATACATAAAATCTCCAGATTTTTCAAATTAGCACATTTCTTCCATTCTGCTCCTTGCCATGATTCTCCTTTACACTGGATACAGTAGACACTGAGTGCTTGTTAGTGTATAAATATCTTCAATCAAAAAAAATTGCTGACATTGGGTATAGAGAAATTTTCTCTTAATCCAGTTAATCACATGGCTCTCGTGCCCAGACAAGGAAGACTGTGCACATGTGTAAAATTTGCTTCCAATGAGTTCTTGCTTCCCACAAGTTTTGTGCTGGATTTGCCATATTTCCAGGGTTTATGGTAAATGCATCAGGACTGTGTTAAAATCCAGAAGCAAGAGATGCTGCAAGAAAGGCACATTCCTAAAAATCTTTACCATATGTAGAGAGAGAGAGTAGGAGAGGGGAAACATATCAGAGCACTCTGTGAAAAAGGAATGAGAGAAAAATGAAAGGGATGCTCTCTCAGGGATGCTTTAAAGCCTTCAGGCATGAATGCCAAGACCAGAATTAACACTTGTGAGCTCGCCTTTGGCACACTGCACACACTGAAGAAATCTTCTTCAAGTGGATCTGGCAAGAGTCTGGTAATAAGAAGGTTCATCAGGCCACAACATGCCCAACATCAATGAGAACTCTCAAAGTTCTCAAGTAGGCTGTTTGCTTTGTGGTCACATCCTGCCAGTGGAATAGGTGCTACTGCAGGGTCCCAAACACTGCAATCCCACTAGCAGCACTAGGGTGACCATGCAACCTTGGGCACTATTTTCTACTCTCTCGTCCAAGCTGTCTCACCAGTGCCATCCTACAGAAGTAAAGGCAGTGTGCTAGGCCATCCATCATCTCCAGCAGGGTCATGCTTGCAGCTCGAGCAGATCATTCCAGAACAGATGGGACAGGTTTCTGCCTGCACCCCACAGCTCAGAGCAAGAAAGGAACATTCAGATTAACAAAAAATCTTGCAGTCAACATATTTCAACAATGATTTTCCTCCAGGGAAGCATGTGGTCCAGTTCAGGGAAATGAGAAAGAGAGCAATATTTTTTCCCTTAATTTTACATTTAAAAAAATAACAGTTTTCTGGCTTTTTGTGCAGGTCACTAACAATACTCCTCAGTGAAAAAAGTTAGCAGTTCCCACCACTCACTTGAATTTAATAAAACCTGAGGCAGAAAAGCTCTAGGACCTGATGTGCATTTGCAGTATGACCTCTTTTTGCTTTTCCAGTAGTGTGAACTAGCCTTACTGCAGGCATCAGTGTCAAAGCTTGCACACTATAAAGGGGTGTGAGTGTAAATAAGATCCAGCTTCATCAGTGTGTATATCATCCCTGTGTAAAACTACAGCAGAATACTGACTTTGGGTAAAAATAGCTAGACCTTTAAGGCAATAGAGGCTGAGAAGAGAATTGGGAGCAGGCAGAAATAAATCAATGCCAAAGCAGAGCTAGAACATGTGTGCTCCTGAGGGCACAAGACTGAAATCCTGGTTTAAGATTAGCACAGTGCATTGTCTGTAAAGCATAAAGAGAGAGACCCAATGACAGTGCCAGAAGAGTCATTAATAGGCAAACTACTCTTGGGGGAGACCCACTGAGACTCTGTGTGGAGGGCTCCAAGGTGTGGTACATTTCAGCATTTCTTTCAATGAGCTCTGGCAAGAAATTTAACATCACTACTAATAAAATGTGCTAAAGAATCAGTGGAGACGTGTCACAGTTTGACTCAGGTCCGACAACAATGCTCTCGATCCCCCCTCCCCCCAACCCAGGTAGGGAAGGAGAGAGAGAAAAAGAGAGAGACTTGGCTGGATTGAAAACTAAACTACACAGCTTTAATTAAAACACTAATGAATGATACAAGAAAATATATACAATTATATACAAATATATTCAGGTGTAGGCAAAAAGCCTCTCGCCTCCCCCCACCCCAGCAACTCCCACAGAACTTCCCTGAACTGGGAAGAGTCCCGAGGAATCCCGGAGCTGCTGCTGAAACAGAGCAGAGAGTTATGGGGGTCACGAGAGGTCAAGCCTGAGGATCGACGGTGATGGATGAACAGAGTCCTCCCCGGACGCTGGCCATGGACGGAAGAGAAGGGAAGAAGAAGGGAGGAAGTTGTCTTCTGTGATCTCTGACCTTCCTTTGAGCTTACGTAGATATATGGAATGGAATATCTTTGGCCAATTTTGCTGTCCGTCTAACTCAGCCTCCTACGGGGGGGGTCACAGATCTCCCCATAGTGTCTGAGCTGGCAGAGTGCAGGTGCAGCCTTGAAGCCTCACTATTTAGAAAAACATTCCACTGCCTTATCAGCCTAGCAGAACACACTGTTGCTAGTTACAAGAAAGCTTACTGAAGGAAAAAAAAAATCAGTAAAAAGAAAAATTGGCTTCATCCTGGCTCAAACCAGGACAAGACGTAAGAGGAGAACAATATAATTCACGTGATAAACTGGGTCAGTTCAGGGAAATAGCTAAAAAATTACCTGAATGTGAAAGCACAGATTCAAGAACAAAGAATACAGGCTATGTTTGCAAATGGAGATTGTCTTCTGCCCCAGGTAAAGGCTTAATTAAGATGCTGCCTATGGGAATTGCAGGTGTTTTGCTCCTGGGCAGGGAGTGGTGGTGAATGCTGTCATGGCCTCCATTTCAAGTGTGGCTGGGATGGAAAGAGCTACATGCCACTGAGCACCTGTGAGGAGTTATCCAGTCTGATTTCCCTTTTATGCCTTGGTTTGCCAGTGACATCAGGAATTTAAGCACTTTGCTCTCCTTCAGTATAGTGCCAAGGTTTTTCACTTTCAGCATAGATACCCAGGAGGAAACAAGGCACAACCACTCAGGTCTGCTCCAGCTAAGCAAGAGCAGAGCATGAAAAACTCCCAGTGAGAACTGCAGGCCCTTCTTAGCCCAAAGTTTTTTAGGAAAATAATCAGTTGAAAGTCCTTGTATGAATAATGGTAGGAGGAAGGATAAGGGTTATGAGGAAATGGTAGAAATTTTCTCTGGGAAAGAGGGTAACTAGTAAGTACCAGAGAGATCTGTGATGGCAACAGATTCATAGATGATCCTGAAAAGGAAATTAATAATAAGGTGGTCACATTCAGCAGTGACACAGTATTTCAGAACGGACAAGCTTGTCTGAAGAACTGCAGAAGTTTATGACACTGAGAGACTTGGTGTTAAACTAGCAGATGAAACTGAACACAGACAAAGGCAGTGATACACAATGGGCAAAAATCACTCTAACTTCACATATAAAATGATGGTCTTGGAATTGGTTGCTACCATTCAGAAATCAGTTCAGAAATTAACCCCATTAGACAGCTCATACAGCTGCTGAATTCTTAGTAACATACGGGAGAGTAAACTGAATATTAGGAATTATTAGGAGTAGAGAAACATTATGGCCTGACTATTATAACAGCAATACAGATCCATGGCACGCCTGCATTTGGAATAGTATGTGCAGTTCTCAAACAGATAAAACAGATGAGAGGACAATGGCAAAAAGAATCAATAATAAGAGGAACTTTCAAACTTCAGCAACTGAGGGGAGATTTATACAGTTATATAAAATAAGTGACGTGGAGAAAGTGAGCAGGCTTAATTGTTCCCTGTCTATTCCTATAGAAAATGATGGAATATTAAAGTCAGCAGTTGGCAAACCCAAAAGAAAGATGAGGATATGTTTTTTTCAGAGGACACTCAACTAAGCAGTAGGGCTTGCCAACAGGTTGCTGTGTATGCTGAAAGTTCACATTGGGGAGTGATGGGACAATGTTATGGAAAAGAAATCCCAATTATATCCCAACTACACAAAGAAGACAGCAACTTCTTGAGCCATAAATTGTTAGATTTTGGAAGATTAACCTGGAGAAGTGTCAGTATGTGTTAGCACAGTCTGCTCAACTGGCTCTCTGCCAGACCATGCTCCCCTAGTTACTTATTCAAGAGAGGAACGTTTAAACTTGAGCTCCTCCACAGGTGATGCTTCAATATATTCCTAGGACATAGGAGATGAGGTTTAGTCCCTTCAAGTTGATCATCCAGGTTTTCCATTTTAAAGGTATGTCCTTTGCATCTTAAACTGCTGTGCCAAAGGTGGGCATCAATCTCATATTTAACTGTTTTGGACTTCTCCAGCAGAGTATAGAAATCCCACCACTTAAACCTGGCTTGGTGCCAGATGCCAGAACATGCAGTTCTGAGCATACGTGTGACGGATGTTTTGAAGAAACTCCAAGACAAACACAGAGATGCTTTCAACATTAGATGCCAAAGAACCAATCCACTTGGAGTGAATTCCACCCCAAGAGCACAAACTGTTGAGCTCATTGACAAGGAGGCTAAAATAGATTATAGGATTGTAGCACATTAATACCTCTGAGTGAAGCAATACCAGATACTTAAAGGGTCTGTACTCAAAAATGGAAAAGCACAAGAGGACCTGAAAGCCAGGGGAATTCCAAACAGAAATAAGGTACAAATTTTTAACAGAGATTGTGGTTAACCACTGGAACAAACTACCAAAGGGAAGTGGTGGATTCTCCATCTCTTAATGTCTTCAAACCAAAGGAGGATGTCTTCCTGGAAGTCCTGATTTAGTGAAACTCAATATATTGGGCTTAACATAGGAGCTCTGGCTGTAATTTAAGGACTTCTGACATTCCAAAACTTGGGTTAAATGATCCTGTCCTTCCAGGCCTTTACCTTTACCAGCTTTAACTCCTGCTGGACTCTGGTGCATGCAGAGGGAGTACAGAATGAGCTGACAGGGCTGAAGTATGAGCAGGGCTGGCTTTAGTAGCCCTTCTCCTCTAGGAAACTCTCCATAAAAATAGCTCAAATAAAGTTAAGCTTTCAAAGACCAACATTTCAAGAAGTAATTGCAATAAAACACTTTAGAACATTACACTGGCAAATCAGTTTATAACATACAAACACACTTCTTAACATTCCTCTAATGTCCATAGCTCTAGAGCCATTTGTCCCCAACAGTTTTACAGCAAACCAGGGAACTGCATGCTGTATGTTGGATTAAATTCCAAAGCAAAAGGGAAAAGATGGCTTATACATGGCTAGGAAACCACTTCCCATCTCTTGCTTTCAGTCCACTAACCAGCACAAGTGCCTTCCCTCAATACCATGGTGCCACATCTTGCTGCTTTTCTGTCTCCTTGTATCTTTCACAGCAGTGAATTGGATTTCTCTCTTGCAGATGTCACCACAAAACATGTAGCTACCACCTTTCAAACCACACCAGAGCAGCAGCACCTACAAGTACTTCTTGTGCTCACTTTAGAGAGGACTTCAAGATGTTCAGGCTAAAGGATTTACTGTAATTATATGGTAAAGATCTGTGATTAATTATGCAATCCTTGTATCTACAAATGAATCACACCAGTGGAACAGAAGGATGTGGGGTCGAAGTCAAACTTGGAAATGGAAAAAGCATACTCCAGTGTTTTAAAACCTTCAGGTTTATGCAGCCAAGATTTCAGAATGTCAAGTATTTTTTTTTAAATTTTTTTTTATAATCTTTGTTGAAGCCTGTATTTGGGGAGGGGATTAGCTTTGGTATTTAGATTATTATTTTTGCTGTAGCAGGATTATTCTTTTCAGTAACTGTTAAGTCACCAGAAGCTTGTTGCCTTTTCAGTGCAGGAATCAGTTAAGCATCACAGATAAGGAAATATTATTATAACTGGTTTACAGCCGATTTTGGCCAAGAATAGGACCAGGAATGCTGACTCTCAGTCACCTGCTTTCACAGCTAAGCTAATAAATGAGGTAGAAAGTTAATAAATGAAGGCACTGTGTACATTAACCCTCATATAATAGTACTTACCCCATACTCATGCTACATGCAGGAGGTCAGAGGAGATGATCAGAGCAGTCCCTGCTGGCCACAAAGCCAACAAACCTATTTTTAAACATGAGGCAACATTCAATAACCTGCATCAACTTTGATTAACTGTTCTGCAAGATTGAAAGCAACACAAGCAGAACTAACATGCACTGTGGGCAAAAAAAGACATCAAAGCACAGCTCATGATGGCAAGGTTTTTAGTGCATAAATTCTGGATGGGAATCTTGGCTGTACAGTTAAAGCTGACCTTTTTTGGAGCAGTTCATCATGTCCCCAGACCATTTTGGCTAGGGCTCTTACAGAAAGGCAGTGACAACTGGGCACTGTAGCTTCCTTCAAGACTTCAGCTAACCTCAGTCTCTACCTCTTAAATATATAAATACACATATATATAATCAGATACTATATATGAGCTGCTATTAAGCAACCAGCTTTTTTAAACATGCAAACAAACTTAGTATAAGCTCCATAAAACAGCTCTGCTTTTTCTGGTATTGATTTTGCTTATTTTGAAGTTAAGCATATCCATAAATATGCCCCATGGTCCCTTGAGGTAAGCCTCATAAGGTATATTAAAAATAAAATTGAAAAAAAACCAACCCAAAACACAGGAGGAGAAGGAGGAATTTTTTGGCAGCAATTACCATCTCAGATAACCTGCCTGGGGTTGGGAAAGTGTGCCAGCAATCTGCTCAGAAATAGCTTTCATTTGGACTGTTTATTTTCATATGCTTTGTCTGACACTTTACTGCTGTGGCTGGGTACTTAACTGTCAGCTTCCATTAAACGCTTTGTCAGCTGTTCCCACTCCCGGCAGAAACCAAAATTATCGTTCATCTCCCATTATTCATTAAAGTCAACCCACTGGCAGGAAACAAGTAGGATGACAAAGGAAATTACCCTTGTGACAAATGGTGAGATTTATTCAGGCTCCTTTGCTCCAGTGCCCTTTCACTTCCTGGTCCTTTCCTTCTCTTGACTGCCCCAGTCATCTGCTTTGCTTGTGTCAAATAAAGGGGGGAATTGGTGGCAGCTGTTGCACTTTAAAGCAAAGCTGGGGACACTGAACTCCTCTACAACAGCTCCAAAAATCTGGGATATTCTGAAAGAGAAGGTGTTTGCTTCACATTAGTTTTGACTACCATAGCACAATCATACAGGAGAGTATTATGGAACAATAGAAAGGTTTGGGTTGGAAGGGACCTTAAAGATCATCCAGCTCCAACCCCACTGCCATGAGCAGGGACACCTCCCAGTAGACCAGGTTGCTCAAAATCCATATGATGAGACAGAGTATGAAATATACACAGGTTGCTTAGAAAATGGCTTGGGGAGTATGTATTACATGATTTATTGTTTTGCTCTATTAGGATGTGTGGATAGGTATGTGAATTTTAAAAATTATTTAAACGAAGTTTTTTTCCAAGTTCCAATACATAAAGAGGAAAAAAAAAAAAAAAAAAAAAGAGCAGTGGGGCAGTGGTGGTTGAGACAGTGTTTGCAATTCTAGAAAAGGCAAAACGTCATTTCAGGACAAGCAAAGCTTCTGAAGGAGCCCCAGACTGATCCTCCCTCTTCCAAATTTGATCCCATCCAAACCAATTCCCCTGTCTTCTCAACACTTCAGTTCACCCTTTGAACCAGAGAATTCATTACATGTATTGCTCTAATTATGGCATGGTTTCTTTTAATAAGCAGATGTGGAACCTTATAATTGTAGCCCCAGGCTACTGAAATGGTGGACTCCAGCTTGGATCTGGACCCCACATAAATTTGCCCCATGCTTTGCTGAGGTCCCAGACAGATGACGTCTCACACATTCCTGAAAGAGATCCCATGCTTTTTACCACTCTTTCTGGTTTTGCAGCAGGCAGCTGCAGGGCCCTGCCATGACTTCCAGTGACTGAGGTGGTGTGCACCAACAATTTGGCCCACCATATGTAAATCCAGTGCACAGCTCCCTGCTAACTACCCCCTGGTAATCAGCACACCTTAGGAAAATTTCCCAGTGGGCCCTTATTCAAAATTGAGACCTTATTGCTCAAATTGCAAAGTGCTCACCTCTAGGGAAAAAAAAGCCCTCACCTCCCTTCCTCCCCCCCACCAGACAAAAGCAAATGTTCTTCAACAGAGGACCTCTATTGCTGTTCTTCTTCCCAAAGAAAAAACATTCACTCTTAACATTTGTTCCCACTTATGCTCCTGGGGTTTTCAATGAAAAGCTTGAAGCTGTCCAAGTAGCTCATAAACAGGAGCCACTTTCTGATTCAAGTGTGCCCTCCTGTTCAGATTTTGGGAAACAGGATGATTAATTGATTTCCATCATGGGTCTCCCCATAAGTCTCAAGCCAAGCTACTATTTCAAGATTCCATTGACAAAGATTTCATTATAAGAAGCCATAATTTTTAACCAGCACTGTGCAAACTTTTTAGTCTTCAGCCTGAATTAGGCCCATATGTTTCAGAAAGACATGTTGAGAGCAAGCTGGGGGAGGGGAGTGAGAAGAGGGGAAGGAAGGGAACAACTAGTCTATCTCAGTGGCTGAAAAAACTTCAACCCACATCACAGCATTAAGGGGCTCTGAGTTGGTCATCTTAACCCTTATCTAAACAAAATAAATCAAAAATACAATTTTCTGATTGATGCTGAAGGATTTGCTTTCTTAGCCAGAAAGCAATTTTAAATTCAGTGGCTGAGTAAGCTCTGCCTAGATACTGAACTCCACTGAGAGCTCCTGTAGTCCAAGGTGGTATCATTTTATTCACCTTCTCGTGTTCTGCTGCTGGGATAGAAATGCCCTCAAATAGCACCTGCCACAGGAAGCAGTGGAAACCACAGCTAAGTGCTGAATGTATACCTGATGATTGGGAGACCCTTCCTCCAGAGGGCTTGATAAGTCTGTTGAAAAGACAGGAAAAATGGGAGAAAGGCAGTGTTGCAATCCTTATTTCACAGAGTCAAACATGCAAGGTGTATTCCAGTAAATAAAACAGTGCCAAGCTATGAGCTCACAAAACTGCCAAGATCATCTACATTGTTTTAAAATACATTGTAGCCCATGGCTGTGAGCAAGGGACTATTAGTAATAACAATTTTGTCATAATCACCCTATTGAGCTGTCTCTACCAGACAGCAGACTGGACACGAAGATGCAAAGCACATCAACCTGAACTGTTTTACTTGGGTGCACAGTCAAAGTCTTCAGCAGAGCAGAGGCCTCATTTGCATCGTAGATCTGAATAAGAGATTTGGAGATAGGGAGATCTGGAGACTGAGCACCATCCCCTGCCATGATAAAGAATGTCCACTTGACTAACCCTATTTCAGCATCCCAAAATGAACTCTTCCCTATCATCACATAGCCTAGAGTCCTTTGGCAATGTCAGATCTGTTGTTGCCTGATGGGATGGAAATCCATGCAGTGACAGGGCTGGGGAACAGCAAGATCACTGTGAAGATGAACCAGAAATAATGAAGAAGTCACACAAAACTGTGTGACTGCATGATATGACTAAACCAAAATCTACTGGACACAGATGTAGGAAGTAGTAAGTTTGTTTCAGTCTGTCGTTCTCCTTGATTTCCAATATAGCCTTGAACAAATCACTGCCACTTGGTTTTATCCCCTGGGAGAAAAGAGAAAAAAAAAAAAAAAAAAGGATAAACAACATCAACCTGTCTAAAACGTTATCTGAGAGATGTAAACAGAACCTGATGTACAAGTGGTAGCTAGTAATGCTCTTGTATTTTGTCATCCAGAATGCCAGGGCAGCACCTTGGCTCAGTGTTGTCACACAGGAGAGTTACAACACTCAACACCTTGAGAAATCCAAGCATTTTGCATCGTAGATCTGAATAAGAGATTTGGAGATAGGGAGATCTGGAGACTGAGCACCATCCCCTGCCATGATAAAGAATGTCCACTTGACTAACCCTATTTCAGCATCCCAAAATGAACTCTTCCCTATCATCACATAGCCTAGAGTCCTTTGGCAATGTCAGATCTGTTGTTGCCTGATGGGATGGAAATCCATGCAGTGACAGGGCTGGGGAACAGCAAGATCACTGTGAAGATGAACCAGAAATAATGAAGAAGTCACACAAAACTGTGTGACTGCATGATATGACTAAACCAAAATCTACTGGACACAGATGTAGGAAGTAGTAAGTTTGTTTCAGTCTGTCGTTCTCCTTGATTTCCAATATAGCCTTGAACAAATCACTGCCACTTGGTTTTATCCCCTGGGAGAAAAGAGAAAAAAAAAAAAAAAAAAAGGATAAACAACATCAACCTGTCTAAAACGTTATCTGAGAGATGTAAACAGAACCTGATGTACAAGTGGTAGCTAGTAATGCTCTTGTATTTTGTCATCCAGAATGCCAGGGCAGCACCTTGGCTCAGTGTTGTCACACAGGAGAGTTACAACACTCAACACCTTGAGAAATCCAAGCATTCCATTCATATAACAGCAGTTTCCAGCACAACTGAACTATGGGAACTGCACAAGTCATGTTAGGATCTGGAAAGGCCAGAGGTGCACCTGAAATTTCCCCTGATCAAAAAACTATATTTAGCAGCCATTTTACACCAGCAGCAATTTAATTGTCTTCTTGAATAATAAATTTAATCAGTGCTCCAGGCCTTTCCTTCTTCTATTTCTTTCTTTTTAGCTGAGCCCAGCCTGGCTGGAAACCCTGGTTCTAACACAGGTTCCTGTGCTATGAGGCATTTTTCTCAATTCAGGTAGGGCTGGTCAAACACATGGTGTTGCAACAAGGTAGAGGTACACCAAGAGTAATATCCCTTCTCTGACTTATATACTTTCCTCACAGCATATGCACTCAGTTCTTGGCCCAGCAGCCTGTCATTTGTTGCCAGATCTCTAGCTGTGCTCATTTCTGTTGTCATGATAACAATATATTTAATGATGTCACAAAAACGTCCTCAAATTCAGTGGCATCAGAGTCTTAGGCAAGTTGGACAACAGAAGAGCAGAGAGTTTTGGGTACCCTCAGGATTTCAGAGAGCATGAAAGGTGAATAAATTACATCCTTCACACACAGGTTTTGATAACAAATGTCTGGTTTATGTCTTCCAGGCTTCAGAAAGAGCAAGAAATCCACACAGTCTAAGCCCAGAAGGAATTGCTTAACACAGATGCTTAAAGATGACCCTCCAATCATCTTGCTGTGACTTCAATTCCTTCTGCTCAAGTAGATAATTTTTTTCCAGTATGATACAAGCTCCTGGTTAAAAGGACCAAAGAGATGAAGAATCCCATACTCACATTAATAATTGTTCCTAATGAGTATTCATCCCAACTGTTAAAAACACAGGCTTTGTTTCTTGTCAGGGTGTGAGTTCAAGTGCAGATTTTGTCACTAAATTTTGTTATGTCTGTCTACTTGAGCAGGATGTCTTCAGTACTGCTACTTTATCTCTACAAAGACAGTTCATCTGGCATAAGCACACCACCTCACAACCTTACTTTTTATCAACTTAACAAAGTAAGCTCTTTCAAGCCTTCTGCTGCAATGTATGTTTTCTAGTGCTTAAATTATTTTTGTGTCCTTTTTTGCATCTTGTCTATGGATCTTAAAATCAAAGGTGTGCCTGAAATGTAATCTCCTGTGCCAAGCAAGGCACAAGCTGCTGCACAGTCCCATGATCTTGGGGACACTCAGCCCAAGGTGCCAGTTAATGGTTCAGGTATGGATCTGTACTCTCCACATCATGCTGATGTAGGAATTGTGCTCAGACCAGCTTCTCCAATTTGAGCTTTTCTCCAAATTTCCTTCAGGTTTCTCTTGAATTTTACTTCACGGATAGTTTCATCTAAAGGCACTTCTGAGCCCAGGGTTAGGCAGCCTGACCTTGGCAGGCTCTGTGGTGATGTCCAAGCCTTGGGAATTTCAATCAGCCAGTAGCAAGAGGTGAATTCAGCCAACCCTTTAAATCCTGGAGGCTCACCACACAGGACGAATCTCCACGGAGCCATTTTTGCATCTCCGGTGCTGGCACACAGACATGTAATGTAGTATATGCCCTTCCCTGTGGGACACTCCTCCATGAGTTCATTCCTGGCTTAGTTGGAGAAGCTGGATTTTACATTATTAGGTATTGAGTTGCAACATGAAATTACCAAAATGTAAAACATGGGAAAACATACTGTAAATCACTTATTGGCAGGTCTCTCACCTCTTTACAAGTGCATGTCTGGATACATTTGAGTCTTTTGGAATTTCCAAATTAGAGCCCAGAAGACTTTCCCGAAGAAAGGTATTTTCTACTGGCACCAAAACCAATTTTATCTGAGCTAAACAACAGAGTTAATGTTTCAGCATTCATACAGTCATTTGCAGGTTACAAATCCAAACTTAATTTCACCTCCTTGTTGTACTGTAGGTCTATTATTATTGCTTTTTAAAAGAATGTTATTTTTGTTGTAACTCTCCTGCTTTGGCTTTTCAAAAGAAATATATAGAGACCCAAGGGACTGACAGTGAGAATGCAGAACCTTTCACCTTCAGGTGAAAACATTGATATCTTTAATGGACATATCAGGAAGCAAATGTACTTAAACAGAGTAAACTTATATTCTTACTATGGTCACCTCCAGGTCTTCTGTCCCCGCTGCTGTCCTCAGCTTATGGTGACAAAGGATACTCTGATGTAAGGAAGGGGTGATTTTGTGGCTAAGGCACTAAAATGGGAATCAGACTTCTGTGATTTATTCCTGGCTCTACCAGTCTGCCTGTATGCAAGCCACTTAATCATGCTGTGCCTCAGTTTCCCATATGTAAAATACTTCTTTTCCATTTCCTTACCATTTTTTTCTATGGGGCAAGAAAGATCTTTCAGCTGAGCCACAGAATAACTGAATGTAGATTGTATGACATGGTTGTGTTTGAGTGCCCAAGGGATTGGGTCATGCCTTTGGTTAGCTCAGGCCTTCAGATGGGCAGGGAAGAAGCATATCTCTTATTTCAGAATTTGCCCCAGACATGTTATTGTGCTTTGTTTGTGAAGACTGGGTCACAAAATGAAGGGTAGTTCCTGAGATAAAGGGAAGTTTAGACCTAGGATCAGAAACCTTAGACTGAGGATTCAGAGAGCAGACGCCAATAAAAAACCTGCACCCATAATATATTTCTGATGACTGATCTGAAAATGCATCTGACTTGGGGTACAACCTTGACACATGTTGCATGGAGGGAGTTCAGAAACACTCCACCAAGAGACAGCAGCTCACATGGACACTATGAGCAGACTTGAGCCCTAAACCAAAACATCTCCGTGTGCAACAGGTTTACTCACCAAGACACAGGATGGGGCACAGCAGGAGACACTGCAACATTTACCTAAAATAATGAGTGAAGACACCAAGGAAAGCCTCCCAAAAGCCACAGCAAGTCCTTTCATGTGCAAAGGCTGCAGATCAGGAGAGACTATACATTTCGACTGAGAGTAGATTTAGGTGAGATCTTCCAAAGAAATTCTTTCCTGTGAGAGTGGTGAGACTCTGACTCAGGTTGCCCAGAGAAGCTCAGGGCCAGGTTGTATGGGGCCTGGAGCAACCTGGTCTACTGAAAGGTGTCCCTGTTTGTGGAGGGGGGATAGGGAGGAGGTGTGGGTGGGATTGGAACTAGGTGATTTTTAAAGTCCTTTCCAACACAAACCATTTCATGATTCTGTGATAAGAGAATTTTCAAAACCAGCTTCTTCCATTTGTGGAGACAGGATCTGAAATTGCCTCCTGGCACGCTGCACCAAAAGGGTCTGTTGGTAATGGCACTTCACAGCCCATGGAAATGACAGGGAATTAGAGCCTTCCACATTTTCATTTATTTGGACACCAGTTTAATTTTTATCTACTTTTTTTTTTTTTTTTTTTTTTCACTCTTAGAATGCGTGGAGTTAGTGGCACACAACCTGGGTGTGAGTTCTTGCATGTGATCCCTCATGAGCACACTTCCTGTAAGGAGGAATTGCCTCACACGGAATCTGGAGAGAGGGTCTGCAAAATAACAATGAGTGTAGCCTGCTGGGAAGAGGTGGCAAATATCCATTATCACAATCTGCACTTTTCAATTCTGATAATCTCCAAAGGCTAATTTGTAATTAGTAGATTTCTTTTAAGCAAGGAGGTTATTTAAAATAAAAGGAGTTACCAGTATCTGCACAGAGCTGGTTGCTTTCTTGCTGTTGCTATGACCAATTTTCTCCCTAAGCAAGAGAGACATATAGGTTGTCCTTGTGGACAGCACGTTGGATCCCCTGGATTAGCAGGTCTTTCCGTGGATAACTTGATGTGCAGCTGGTGTCCCACAGGAGCTCCCAGATCACAGTACTTGTTAATGAAGAACACTGCATTTTATTCCTCAAGTTGGATGATGTTCCGGGAGATAAAACACAAAGTTATCCATAAACTATCAAATGTTTCAGAGCTTTCAGAATACTACTCACTGATTCCTTCAGAAATTTATTACCTCTACCAATATTTTCTTTCTTAGTTTTGCAAAGCAAGCTCCAAGTCAGCTAGTACTGACTATGCAGAGCCCTGAAACCACATGTTTATTTTCCTAAGTTATAAAAAGTTTATAAGGGTAGCTGGTATCCTTATGGGCCACTGTACAGTGATTTGCTACTGCATTCCACACTGATACAGAAGAGCTCTGTGTTTTATACCAGAGGGAAATCCTTGTGATACAGCTGTCCAGCAGCCAACAGGGGCACTGACACCTTCAAAAATAAAACCCTGATTAAAAAAATGAATAGCTGAAAAGGCAAAAACCATCCCATCCTGAGAAAAATCAGTTTGAACAGTGTGGTGACCTTGGCCATGGCAAGATTTGTATTGTGATACCCCAGTGAACATTACCAACAAAGTCCTTTCATCCCTTTCAGCCACATTTGTTTTTTGTTTTTTGTTTTTTTTTTTACTAGATCACCATTTCTACCTGAAAAGGCTGCATTTTCACAATAATTTTTAGAGGTACTATGCAAAGGCTACCTTTTCTTTTTGCAGCTTCTGTCCTCAGGCTTTCAGTTTTCACAGCTTCATGTTGCTTACTTGACATGAAGAGGCTTTGGTCAATTTACACCAGAGAATGGAGAGACTGTTATTAATTTATCTCTTAAAACAGTGAGTACACAGCTGCACAACCTGAGGAATTAGGTCATTATGATGCTATGACTGTTCTGGAAGGAAAAATTCAGAGCAAACAAGGTAGATTTCAGGAGAGAGCATGTAATGTGTGAACAGTTTGCAAAATCGACATAGATGCAATAGCAAAAATAAGTAATTTTGCAAATCCCTAAACCACAATGGTTGGATTAGGGCCCTTGTCATACTATTCTTGGGCATGAGAACAATTCCTTTTTCACTCGAGTTCATTTCATTAGCTTCTCTCAGCTACATAAATACTCATACTCCCAACGGGACTACTCACATCAATAAAGTTCATCAAGTAAGCAGGGATTGCAACCCAGTTTTAGTGGAACAAACCCAACCTCTGACTTTGATTGCATCCTTCACTTTTCAAAAAAACCTTTGTTTCCAGCTAGAATGAGCCCACAATCCCTGTGGAACTTTCTTTCACCACTTCCAAGCACAATCCCAGTTATTTGTCTTGTCAGATTCGAAGGCAAACAGGACTCTTCCAAACTCCCCGACTTCAGCTCCCTTTGTAAAAACATGGCTGGGCCTTGAGCAGGCCAACTTGGACCTCTTTTGGAACTCCTGGGCTTTGCTTGACCCTGATTGATGATTCCCTGATGGGATTATCATGCTCACATCAAATCCTGACATGCCTCAGCCAGCCAGCAACCCTTGGAA
The DNA here is from genome assembly GCF_000747805.2 of Chaetura pelagica. NCBI lineage: Eukaryota > Metazoa > Chordata > Aves > Apodiformes > Apodidae > Chaetura > Chaetura pelagica. The sequence goes on from NW_009954539.1 coordinate 1,750,311, forward strand.
GTCAAAATACTGCTCAGTGTATGCTCACGAGGAATGACAGTGTTATCAAAGCAATAATTGCTCTGCTTTATTACTCAGTTGTAAAATGTTTTCCGATTAGGCTTTCAGCCAAAGGTCTTTGATACTTGTTGCACAGTGTTGACTGTGATTAATTCCCTTATTGTTAATACAAATGCCATGGAAAACTGCCCCTTTACCTGTCAGCTCCTGTCATCATTCTGATGGAGTCTGTATTTTAAGGTCTGCTGCAAGGGAGACAGCACATGGGCAGTGCTGGAGTGAGAAGTGCTTTGCACCCCTGATAGCAGCAAAACAGAGAGTTTTTGCCCACAGCTGGCAGCAGCCACCACTGGGATCCCTAAGTACAAAGGACAGATATTGAGCTAGATGTTTCCTGCAGATTTTGCAGGCAGGTTTTTATTTATTTCCATTCTACAGAAAGCATGGGAGGAATTTCTCTTCTGCCTCCAACTCTCCCTGTTCATTTGAGAATACACATCGACTGCTGAACATAGCAACAAGCAGAATCAAAACCACCAAATCTGCTTAACAACAAAATAGCATTTTGGGATCAAATTGGATTTTCCCAGCAATGTATTTCTTATACTTTGATGCTGCTTTGAACTAGGTAAGGCAGTATAGGCACTGGGTGCAACAAAGGACAAGATCCTGAAAGCAACAGAGCAACCTACTGAGCAACACACACTTTTACTAAAAATGCACATCTGTTTTTAAGCCATGCTTAAATGTATCATTTTTTTCACTGTAAATTCAACCATTTTTGTCCCAAGACACAGAAAGATCTGGATTTGAGATTTCTCTCTTGTTTGGGTTTTCTCTGTTGTGTATGTTTTTGGTGGTGGTGGCAGGTTAGTGTTTTTATTTGGTTTGGCTTTTAGTTTGGTTTGGTTTTGGTTGGTTTGTTTTGTTTTTAATTTAAATATAAATCATATATATTTATATATAAATATAAATAATATAAATATATATAAATCCTCTATAAAACAGTTTAGTATCATTTTCATGACATGGCTACTGTGAATATGCTCAGGATTTATGTAGTTTACGTCTTCCCAGCCCACATCCTACAACAGGAAGAAGAAAATTGCAAGTGACACTTATCTTCTCCCTGAGGAGAGGACACAAAAAGTTGAATTCAACAAAAAACAGCCCCAACGTGGGCGAACTTTGTCATTTGCACTAAACATCTTCTACTTTTCCATGATGCACCTCAAAACTTGTCTTATCCCAAAGACTAGATAATAGTTTGATTTGTAAAATCTCATCTGAAAGGGTTACACAGAGAAAATCACACTGTTCAGGAAGGAGTAGATCAGAGAATACAACTAGTTTAGCCTGATGCTGCAATTCCTGGTTTCTCTGTCAGTATTTCTCATCTTATCCAAGAATATGGAATAAAATCAGGAGATCCAAACTCAGCCTTTTTCTTTCAGGACTGTGGTCTTGAAAACTGCTGACGAACATTGTTTCCACAAATACCCATCAGATACCAGGTAAAGGCTTCATAGTGGGAGGCAAGACACATTTAGTGTCTTTTCTTCCCTTCAAGGTGGAAAAATCTTGTTCCAGCTGTATCAGACACAAACCAGTAAATAAACTCTTAGTCCTACAGCGAGAGATGGATAGACCAGGTCTCTAAATGCAGTGGTGTTGCAGCAAGTATGGGTTGCTGCAACTAACAGCAGTTGTTGTAAAGGTCACGAAAATAAGTCTTGGTAAAGTAGAATAGGTAATGTATTTTTTTGTTCCTTTTGTTTTTTTAGATTCAGTGACAAGAACATAGAAAAATGTTTTTAAAGAACAAAAAGACCATGACACCTGGACTAATGAGAACCCTGACTCTGATTAGTTCAACAAGATCTGAGTTCAGCGTTGAAGTTTTCATATCAATGAAAAGGACATATTTTATTCAGAGTTCCAGAGACCATCTGCAGGCTAAGAAAATTCTAGTAACATCTAAACCAACAGGCTCTCCAACACCCTCTGTATGCTGTACATGAGCACCTGAATGTTAAGGTGGCGTTTCCTGGGGAAAGAGAGAAACCTTTTCCATTGTAATACAAATGTAACAAAATGTAATATAATATAGATAAATGTGAAACCAGTCTGTGCTGCAACTTCCTTGAACAGAACAGCATCTTACCATTCATAAGATTCATATGCAGTATATATATATTCACATACATAAGCACATTGTATTATTTAACTTAAAGCATAAACATGTGCTTAAGAGAGACAAGTCTGACAGCCCCAAGGCCTAATCTTTCCATTAGCATCCTTCCATCTCTATTACCTTGTCTCACTGGATTTTCTTCTGTGTCACAGTGAGAATGGCTTTTGCAGCCAAACAAGCAGAAGAACACTGAGATTTACATAAAGACCTTGCTTGATGTTTCAAGATGCAGTCGTGCCGCCGGCCAAGGGATGGTTTTCTCATACACGAGGAATCTCAGCTGTAATCATCAGCTTCTTCACAACAGATTGCTAAGAGTCTTTTACTTCCTTCACTAGCAATTTGTCCAGCTCAGAGATTTACATGAAAAGGCTGAATTAAATACTGAACTTCATGTGAAACTGTGCTGCATGATCTGGAAAATCAAGGGGTATCTCTGGAGCCCAACCATTTTGCACGTGGCAAAAGGATGTTGTAGAAGATGTGACATCTTTTTTCCACCCAAAATGCCATCTGTAAGAAGGCTACTTGAGTGATTTACCACTATGTTTTCTTGTACTTCATCCCGTATTTTATTCAAATGCTTTCAGGACAATTAATATAAATGGTACTTTAAGCAATGTAGAAACTACTAAGCTAACTAAGACAGAGTTCCCATGGGTCCCGCTCCATGGAGTTTCCTTGTCAGGACAGAAAATTGGAATTGCATTGTCAAGTCTGAAATTAGATCATCAGCCTTGACTATTAGGACTTAATCAACTGCTTACAAGGAGCAGAATAGAGTGCCAGTAGCTGTAGATTAGTAATTAAGTAATGCAGGAATAAAGTGAGAACTGGAAGTGAGACATGGGTCATTTTTGAATGATTAATAGTGCAAATAATAATGTTTCTCTTCAGCTACCTGGATGAAAAGAGGACAACAATACATGAAGTAAAGGTATATACAGGTACATACAGGCCTGAGAATGACTGAAGAAATTAGTATTTCCTTTTCATTTTCAATTATGATGATGGAGAACATCCTTGGACCCCGTGACAGTAGCATCAGCCCAGGAAAAAGCACATCCACTGTGGATGAAATCAAAGCCTCACTTGGGCCTTGCACCTTGCAAGTCGGCAAAGTGTTGTAGACTTTAGCAAGTTTTGGGTTCTGTGAGATTTCATAGAGATTTTCACTGCATTTTCATCCTTGACACAAAGGTCAGTCTGTTTGCCAGATGTCAAGCCCTTCCCGCAAAGTACAGGGGCCGAAAGTGCTGTTCACATCAAGGTTGTCAGAATCTTTATGCATTCTTCTGATTTTGGCTGACATTTTCTAAAATAATTCAGCCTGAGGCAGACACTCAGCATGAAGAACTTAAATCCAAAAGGTTAAAGCCTGGTGCAGCTCTGAACAACTGAAAACAGAATCTTGTAATGGGAAGTGTCAGACAACCTTAATAATAGGCGACCAGTCCCGTCTGCAGTGTGCCTTGTAACACACTGGTGATTGATGATATCAGACTTGAAATTTCATAGTTAAGTAGCTGCAGTACTGCTAATCCTCCCTTGTGAAGAAAGTAAGTGCTACAGTTCATCTGGTACAGATGTATAACATAACATAAGAAACGTAAATTTATGCCCATCGCAACAAAATTAATGAAGAATGGAATTCACGTGACTTTTTAAAGTCAGGAGTAAAATTCAGACCTCAGTGATTGAGCTGACATTGCATATTTTGATTCCACGGCAAGTACAGAGTATGACAGCTTCCCCATATATATGTTACTGAGTTTTGGACTTTTTTATTTTTCTTTTTTTCATTAACTGAATGTTACAATCTAATTCTTTAATCAATTGGGTTCAGCTTCCACCTGGAGATTCCTATGATTGAACTTAACAGGCCTAGATGGGCCAGGACAGAACATTTCAAGGTTGGTTGGAAGAGCATCAAGTGGAACAGAATCTCAAATGTGTGCACATGGATATTTCTACTGGAAGCAGTGGCAGCAATACTTCAATGAAGTGAGGAGGAACAGCACTATGTGACTGGCTTGACCAACATGTCTCAAATTTTGTTATTCATGAATAAGCTGGAGGGCAAAAAAGTTCATAATTATATTTGTACAAGCAAGTAATGTGTAGGAAACTGCACTTGGCTCAGAGCTATT
>NW_009954539.1:1754699-1797881 GCF_000747805.2 Chaetura pelagica
TGCCATTAGCTGAAGTCATCATAATTCTACGCTGATTTTTATGTAGCATACATAAGAAATTTCTCCTTTCCATATTGTAGCTTTACTTAATTTGTTGTGGCTGAAAACAATAATTAAACATAGAATCACAGAATGGTTTGGGTTTGAAGGGACCTTAAAGAACATTCCCTTCCAGACTCCTTTAAACATCCAAATACCCCTTTTAATGAACATGATCATCTGAAAAATAAAGTATCTTAATTATTGATATAACTTAACTACAGAGATGTGCCAAATAAAAGCAAAGCTCAGTCTGAACTTGAAAAGAAAATCAAATTTATGCATTAATAGATCTGTGGGCAAAAACCAGATCTACAAGGAGCATTAAGCCAAGTTAGCAGAGTTTTGGTTCGTTATTTTGTGGAATACAAGGACTTCTTAAACAGCATCAGTCTGCAGTGGTTTTATTTCTGAGTTCTCTATAGAAGGCATGTGTGAAAGTTTAGACACAAATGCCTTAGTCTTCTGATGGCACCATCAATATTAAGAGAGTGTGAGAGCATTTCTGCAGCTTATGGCTCCCTGTCTGTGTGGGACCAGAATCAAGCTGTCTAGTGCCACCAAGATCAGAGCAGCAAGGTGAGGTGAAACAGAGATATGGATGGAGAAAAAATGAAACTCAAAAAGCTACTTCTTCTCTGAAGAAGACAATTGCATCTTTTTATCTTAGTGAATGAAACAGCAGAGCAGGGAAAACTCCTAGGCAGCATCAGGATAAGAGCCGAGTGCCTCTGCTGCACCACAGGCCACCCTGGAATTCCAAACACGCAAGCTGCTGGGAGGGGAGATGTGGAGCATCCTACCCAACTGAGCAGGTTCAACTTGTGGGCAATCATGAGAATCACTCCTCCAGCCTTGGTGTGTGTGGGCTTAGCCCCTTCTGAGATTTGGTTTCCTACGAACTCCATAACTCAAAGCAAAGCCAGCCAAAGCCAATGTGTTCTGCCTGGTTTTAGGTTGAAATTGCTCCATTTTGCACATCTGTAAACATAAACTGGCCCAGATGCACTTAATCTTGGCCTACATCTGTTTAAAAAAGAAAATAACAATTTTTTCACTGCAGGAAACCCAAGTGCCTAGGATTCCTCCTCCAAACTGGATCATTATGGTTTCATCACAAGGGAATTATTGGAAACAGCATGTCCGTTATTTTGGCACTGAGAAGCACTAGAAAGAAAGGTGCAACAGGTTTGCCTGCAGTTGCATTTTGGGATAATCTACCCCATATTAGATGGTAGAATTACCCCGAGTTTCTTCTACACAACCCTGGATGTCCAAAAGGGAGGAATCAATCTGGTGATGACCTGTGGTTAATGCCAAAGGTTTACGCTTACCCCAACTGTTCGCTTACTCATTTTATTATTATTCTTATGACAATGATGATAATTCCCCAGGACAAAAAAAAAAGCCTGTAAATTAGGAAATGTTTGCAGATGTAACATACTGATTTCACAACCTCCCTCAGGAGTATTTGCTCTGTGAAACATATGAGTAGGGGAATAGGGATATTTTTATTTTCTCAGATTTTCTTGGTTTTTCTTTTTTTAATTTTAGCATAATACCAAAAGCATAAGCAAGGAAGGAAGCTAAAACCACTATTGAAAGCCCATATTTTCTAGTGTGGGTGCCCAGGCAGACTCCTAAAATAATTTTTACCCATGCAAATGAGCAACATGTTCATCCAACATGCTCTATGCCCACTGGTCTCAGAGGGAGTTGTGGGATGCTCTGCACTATAAAACAGTCAGGTGTCTTTCCATGGGATGGATTTAGTCTCGTATTATTTTATAGGTGTACATATAAATTGCAGAATTAAATTTTAGTTATTCTGGGCTCCCTGCTGTAATCAATAGTAGTTCAACTACAGCATTTCAGATATTTGTCATTATATGGGATAGATTCCACCCCAAAAATTAAGTCTGTTTATTTGCTCTGATTATGAAGAGGTTCTAGATATCCAGGTTGCACACAGACATTCACCATCTGCCAGATGTCATAAATATATTTAAATACAGCTTGAAGGGCAGCATTCATCTAATCAAGTGAAGAGAGATGAAATGTTGGTACCTACATTTACTTTCATTTTGAACTCAGTTAAAAAAAGTAGGTGTCTTTAAGGTGCAATGAATCTAATATTAAAGCAGACAACTAAAATATGTCAGATTGATCACTCCCTAAAACCATTTACTTCTGTCTTCACTGGCTGGAAGAGAAGCCTGTGAAAAGGAGCTGAAGTGTGAATGTTGGGAGGAATAAACTCCTCACTGAAAGCTCATCCATAGCCCCTTTTTGGCTGGAGTAAGAAACCAGAAGTAGCCCCAAATCCAACATCTCATTATGTGACCAAATTTGAGCAATGTGGGACAGCCAAACTTTCCAAGCTTTCTTGAGAATACACAGGTGCATGTGAACTCAATTAGCATAAACCCCTCTACTTTTGCCATAATATTATCTTACTCAGGGATCAGTATACAATCATTAGCCAGAGCTAATAAAATAAACTCTTCTGATATTTGTTAGGTAGGTAAGAATGTGTAGCTGTCATAGCTGTAATGAGGAATAAACCAATAATAGCTGATTCTCTATCATAGAGAATGAGGAAATTAATCCAGCTAGAAGTTATTAAAAACATTAAAGCTCCAAACCCTCATGGGATCGTAGTATTAGGCAATTCCTTAGCAGAGGGCATATCAACAAAACTTATGAAAATATTTTTTGAACGAGCCATAAGAAGTGTTGCATCACTGAAGACACAACAGCACAGAAGGCAACAAGTCAGGAGACATTACTCTGTGCCCATCTCAACCTGGTACCCACGTTTTGCCTGCCTGAAACCAGCCAGTTCCTCTCCTGTTCCTCTTCCACTCTTCACTTGACTTGGCTTCATAGGACTGTGAGCTCCTCTCTCTTGCATTTAGCTGGAGCTCTGCCCTGTGACAGCACCTCTTGTAAATAATGTAGGACTGCAGATTGACATGGATTGACTGGCTATCCTCCTCTGACAGAAACATCTCGGCATGTTATTATTAACTTATTTGGTCAAAATTCATACCAGCAACACATTGAAGGTGTTTAATTCTCATACCCATAAAAGATGCAGATTGTGACAGGCAAATTGGTAAGGAGGTGTAAATAACTCTACCACAGCTGCCAAACCCTTGCTGGTTTCTGCAACCAGACACATTCTCTGCTATGCACTGTTAATTATTTTGCGAAATTACTTGTTTACATATTTTTTTTTCCTGAACTGTAAGTTCCTCCCATGCTGTTTCTGAATACAGGGAGTCCTCTGAGAAAGGCAGTTGTGCCCCCTTGTTGCAGCTTCACAGCCTGTGGCAGAAAGGACAGAGCCAGATTTAAGATTTCCTGGTGAGTTTCTTGAAATTCAGAGTCACTCTAGAGAGTGACACCCCCAGTGCAGAGCCCCAGCCAGCCTGAATTTTATTCCCTCAATGGCAAACGCAACATTATAATCACGGACTCAGTTTCTAAGTCATCCAACATCTATTGTGGCCAGTGGTTCACCTTCACAGTGCAGGTTTTTTTTCTGTCTCATCCACAGTTTAGAATGGAAAGGAGGTTCTAGGAGGTTTAAAAAAACAAACAAAAAAAATCTACAAAGATACATCACCAGGGAGGTCATGTACCAGAAAAATCACAATCTCTCATCTTCCTTCCCAGTTTTCCCTGTTATTTCCTATTACATCCCCTCAAGTATTCAATCTGCCAGAGCCTTCAGGTCTCCAGATAGACTGCAGATTTTGCCATGACAAAGATGCCAGACAAACTCATGACACAGACTCCTGATTTAGACGTGTGATTTCAGTGAAAATCTGAGTTCAACGTTTCTTAGGACACAAAACTAAAAATTAACTCAGAGTTCAATACCAGGCTTTAGCTTATCAGAGCTTCATGACAATGGGCTCGGTTAAATCACCAAACAAGCACATTTCAGTATTCCAATGAGAAAACAGTTCCCATGTTTTCAACAAGCAAAATGGAAACAAAAAGTAAACAATGTGTAAATACCACCTGTTTTATACACCAACATAGGACCGGCAAAGAACTGGGGCTTGAGCTGAGGCAGGGTTTCTCTTGCCAGTCACAGGGATATTTTGAATTGTCACTGCTCAAAGAGTATCTAAGCAGGTGCAGATGTGCCTCAGTAGCTTGTCCAACAGCCAGGAGAGATCTAGAATTAAAACTGCTTTTTTGGCTTAAATTGGAGCAATGGACCTTTTTAGCACAGCAGACTGGAGTTCAAGCAGTGGGAGCAGGACAGGTTAGGCACAAATCTGCACTCATTAGGTCACTTGCTCTCTAGATTTATAGACTCAGGGAGAGTGTTTTATATCCCCCAATGTACATGTGCAGTCTGTTACCATTGCTATACTATTAGTCATCATAATTTTTAATTTCTATTTCTATTTTTCCAAGAAGTTTCAATATTTAATTGATTTTTTACTGAAAACAAACAACCAACAACAACAACAAACATCACTGGATAAGTCTGCGTATGTCATGCCTACACATGTGGGCTTGGCAAAGAAATTAAAAACTTCTTTGAAATTTTAGCTGTGGAGCCCCTGGAGCTTATTGAAGGTTAGTGGATGTTCTGCTAACTTGGCCATTGGCATTGTGGAAGACATAGATGAATGCAATGCAAAAACATAGAGGAAAGACAGAAGGTCTCACTGGAAGATAACCAAAAATTAAATGCATAAGATGAAGTTCTAACCTTTTAGTTTTTCTTTATCTGATTGCAGATAGTGCCTTGACAGCTTGGTACCAATGGTTATTTCAAGGGATAAGATGTGCTTCAGTTTCAGCCTGTGTTACAGAGTAAGTTCTTCTCAGATGCACATTCATGGTACTAGACTAACGGAAAGAAAAAGGTTTGAAAGGAAACCACTTATTTTTTCTACTATGATGTGAAGGATCTCATGACCATCAGATTCAATCTTATCTTTAAAGAATTTTAAATAACATGTGCTTTTACTCTGGAGCTTTCATAAAGTTTCTTATGACTGAAAAAATGAAAGACAAAGAAAAGTTGCAGAAAGAGTATCTTTCTTTAGACCTCTCTGAATGCATTGTTATTCCTCAGAGCACTACAAATGCACTGATCTGTAAGCAGTATAATCATAGAATCATGGAATAATTTTGGTTGGAAAATACATTTAAGATTATCCAGTCCAACCATGAATCTATCAGTGCCAAGTCCACCAGTAAAAAAGGTCTAATTGCAGGGTCATATAAGAAGTACATTGAGTACCAAAATCCACCTATTTTTCCTAAGCAAGATAAAAAAGAGTGAAGTAGGATGTTGCCTTTCTTTGGTTCACACTCTTCACATCTTTCCCACTTTGGAGCAAAGGAACTGCTTTTAGTGGCTGGATGAATGAGAAGGTAGGGGAATGAATTGTCTAAAGGTATCTCTCTTCTAGACATTATCCAGTCCATCAGAATAATGAACCTACCCCAGATTTGAGCTCTATTTCTAAGCAAAATAAAAGAGAAATTTCATCTTCTGCAGAAGGCCAGCTCTGGACCTGCACCCATCTGAAATTTTTTCTAATCTCCACACACCAACCATTCAGCCACTTCCGAGGGGAAAATTTAGCCCTGAACATCACTTGCTGCTATTGCTTATTTAACACCCAATTGCTAATGCAGGACTCCAGTGTGTCCCATCTTTCGGATACCATCAGCATCATTGCTGCACGCAGACAATGCTAACCATGTTTAAAGAATCATTGGTCGTTCTCATTAGGATCCTATAGGATTTGGTTTTCCACAACTGCAGCCTCTCCATGGCCACGTTAAAAATAGGCTTGGTAATACTTTTCACATTTGTAGGCTGTCACAAATGGTTAGCAAGGAAGAAGTCCTTCAAACACACGTGACTTTATAATTAAGGCACCTAAGTCTTATAAAACCCATTTTTCACAGAAGCAGTGACTTTTAATAAAGTGCAGTGGAGCTGTGGGGGATTCTGTGGTTTCTGTGTGCAGGCCTTGTGCGAACGTTTCGACCCTCAGCCCTGACCACAGAGACCACAGTCATCAGGAGGAATATTTATTTCCACTCCAGCACTTGTCTGGTCCGGTGAACAAGTCCCTGAGCACGGAGCCGCGAGGCTGAGGGCACAGTGCCTTGTGGGAAGCTAAGGGAAGTAGTTTCCCTTTGCTGAGCCTCAGTTTCTCCACCTATGATTTTTTCTTCTTTTGAAAGCTGCCTTGAGAGCTGGGGATGAACTGAACAAGATGTTATTATTTTTTCAGATGGGGTCACTGAGGCGTGTGGAGGTGATGGTAACACTGATGAAGTTGGAGAGAGAGCTGGAAATGAAGTCCAGGAGTCCTGAGTCTCATTCCCACACATGCTCCAAGGGATGGGGCTCCTTTTGTTTCAAGGCCTTGTGAGAAGTAGGATGCAGGCAATTAAAATCTGGAAATTAAACTGATGAAGCTTTTTTATCCAGATCAGTAGGATGTTCACATGGATGAGAACAGTAACGACATGCTTGAAGATGGAAAGCTCAGATAAAGTTAAAAGAGCCACTAGCTAATCACTAGAAAATTAATTTAACTTCACTGCAAAGGTTATTTATTTCAGTTCACCTACTGACCAAAGGCTGGGGAAAATACCTGTCAGCATGATGAGAGCAGATCATTCATGCTGTAATAGCACAACACATTGTGCAACTGCTCCCCATCAGCGTTCACCAACCTGTCACAGGGCCACCAGTGTGGGTGTGAAGGCACCACATGGTGAGAGGCTGGGATTTTGGAGAGACATGGTTTACCTCTTGCTTGTGATGCCTGCCTGGCTGCAGGTCAGGTGCCCTCACCGAGACTGTGGTACCTCAGTCTTTCTGTCACCTGGTTCACCAACAGGTTGAATAATCCCCGCTTTTAACTAATCCTTCATTTTCTCTTGAGTATGCAAAATGTAGACTTTTGGTGGCCATTTGAACTCTTGTTGTGGGATCTCTGTGACAGGTAACAAGCGTTAGAGTGAAGGAAAAAGCAATAGATTCATCACTGGCGCTTGCAGGCTTCTGACAGTGTCTCATATTCACTTTCCTAATCAGGTGAGGGAAACATGAGTCTAGATAAAACTGCTAGAGAGTGGGGACAAGGCTGCAGATATATGTACCCAGAGAGCAGTTATCAATGGCTCATTGTCAAAACAGCAAGCAGTGCTGGAAATCCAGAAAACACAACCCAGGAGGACAGATTGATCGAGTTACATTTATTAGCCAAAAGAGAGTATTGATGGGATATAACTGGCTTTGAGTGCAGAAAAGGCTGTTACAAAGTGCTCTGGTACAATCTATCCTCACTGGTAGGACAAGAAATGTCTTTACACGACTACAAAGTAAAAGTCAAACCAGATAGGAGAAAAATTGATGAGGTTCAAGAACATCACTAGATTCAAGACTGTGAAATCTTCATCCTTGGGGGTCTTTAAACACAGGCTGGATAAACTTCTGCCAGGAAAAACAGGTATGATGGACTCTGCTAAAGACAGGCAACTCTTCTGTAGCATTTCTGGGTATGTCTGAATGATGTCCTGAAGCCCAATAAGCTTCTGGCCAGGCTTTGGGCATCGGCACCATTGGGGTATAGGCTGCTGGTGGCTCAGTGCAGCATATGGAGACAATCCACTCTCAAGATATCTAAAAAATATGAGCTGATTTTAGGGCAGGTTAAGACTGCGGTTTTTCTAGATTGTGCAATGCTACTGAAAGGGCAGATGGGAACAAAGTAGCAGTTAAGCCAAGTGCACAAGGATGGGTCATGTGCAGAACCAAGCCTTTTCTTTGTGCTCTCCCCAAGGTAATTTCAAACCAGCACTGGAACAAGGATTTCCATCTAAGCTGTGTGGACACAAGGCATGAAGAACTGGAAAACCAAGTAGCATGGTGTCAGGTCATAGAATCTTAGAACAGTTTGGGTTACAAGAGATTTTAGAGATCATCAACTTCCAAACCCTCCTGCATGGGCAGGACACCTCCCACTAGACCAGGTTGCTCCAAGCCCATCCAACCTGGCCTTGAACACTTCCAGGGCCGGGGCATCCACAACTTCTTTGGGAAACCTATTCCAGTGTCTCACCACCCTCCAGGAAATAATTTCTTCCTAATATCTAACCTAAATCTACCCTCTTCCAGTTTAAAGACATTATCCCTTGTCCTGTCACTCCATGCCCTTGCAAAAAGCCCCTCCCCAGCTTTCCTGTAGCCCCTTCAGGTACTGGAAGGTGCTCTAAGGTGTCCCCAGAGCCTTTTCTTCTACAGACTGAACAACACCAACTCTCTCAGCCTGTTTGCACAGGATAGGTGCTCCAGCCCTGTGATCATCTCTGTGGCTTCCTCTGGACTCGCTCGAACAGCTCCCAGTCTGTTTTGTGTTGAGGGCTGCAGAGCTGAGCACAGGACTGCAGGTGGAGTCACACAAGAGCAGAGTACAGGAGGAGACTCAACTCAACCTGTGGCTGATGCCACATTCCTGACCCAGCCCTTTCAGCACTTGGCAGATGGGCTGGTGTGGATTTCCCAAACCCTATGTTTTGACACTTAATGGGCTGCACTAGGAATGCCCACTGGGCCTTTGGCTTACTGGGGCTGAGTGTAAAGCCCAGCAAAGTTATCAACATTTGAGAGAATGGAAGGGAGGCAGCCCAGAGATGGTTTGGGAGTTCTCAGCAAGGGTGTTACATGGGTGATCTTGGGGGTTTAGGGACCATTTGGCACAGTCTGAAGTAACTCCACTGCCTTCACACAGACACACAAAACATGTAAGCCACAGAAAATCTCCAGCTGCTCAGTCTAATGCGTGACTAGGACTCCTGAATCTTACACTGGCAGAGTGAAGCACATTTAGAAGGAAAATCAGCCCATGCCTGCCCATCCCAGCAGTGCTCAGGGTTGGTGCTTGAAGGAATATGTGCTGCTTTGGGATAAGCACAGGGGAACACAGTGAAAACATTGTGGGCTCTTACATAGCTCTTTAAAGTCATGCAGTCCGCTAAGTTGTGAATTCACTACAAATACAACACTATCAGTTCCTGGGTTCATATATCATATAATAGGTACAATTCACTCTAAATTAAAAATGCAATGTAAAGTAAGCTTAAATATAAAATACACATTAAAATGTAATGTAATTGGTCTCTGCTTCAGTGACTATAGGGCAGTAGCAGACATCTTTGGGGAAGGTGCTGTGCAGGGAGTAACAGCCAGGTGGGGGTTAATAGGCCACAGCTGCACTATGATCCCCAACTCCACCCCAAATTAATGATTTTCTGAGGACATATCCTTCAATTAGAGGAAATGACAGGTTTAAATTGGCATGTGCCACACACAGTGCAGTGGCAAGCCCGACAGTTAGTATAATTTTTAATATGGCCATAGAAAACACCTTTTTATACTAATAGAATAAATCATGTTCTCAACACCTGGAGTTTACACTAGCCAATCTGTAACAGCGTATTAATGCATAGCAGTTGCACATCCTGTTGGAGAGCAGCAATAAAATGGTGAGGGACCCAAGGGTAAGGGTATTAGCCCTAGCTTGCGAGACTCACTGACAGTTGTAGATCACCACTCTCCAACAAACAGGGCAGTATCACACAACAGACCTTTAACTTATTGTCCTGTCTAGATGTCTATGGGCTTTTCTCTCTTTTTTTTCCTTCTTTTTTTTTTTTTTTTTCCTGATTGTGTAGACTTCAATTCAGGAAATTGTTCCTATTTACAGTCTTCCTTTAGGAGTGTGCTTTAATTATACCAGTTATCAAGCCAGCTCCACGCAGGATGGCTGACAGATGCTGCCCCTTCTCTTGGGAACACGCTATGTTTCTAGTCCTTGAAAATGCACTAGTGCTGGCAAGACAGCTAACAGTTACATCCACAACATTAGGGTAATTCTGAGTAGGATTCAAGGAGAAGTAGGTGTTTGCTAATACCACACTGAGAAAAATGGCTTACTTTCTTCCTCTCAGAAGTATTCTTCCAAGCTCCCAATGCATCAGGTAGACCTCAGTAAATTGGTTATGCAAGGGTCTAAGAGGTGCTCCTAAAGCAGCACCTTCCTTTCTGAGATGAAAACATAAAGTTCTGATTTCAGCCATGAAGCTGGTGCTTTTCCAAGGAGATTGATGTAGATTTACAAATATCATCAGTTCTGAAAATTCCAATTTTACCTCATGTGTGGTACCTTTATTGTTCAGCAACAAATCACAGATTTGGAGAGATTAAATCACAGCCTGCTTAGTTAACTATGGAGTTTACACTTCTTGCTTTCTATTGTGTAGCATATAGGAATTGTGTCCAAACCACAGAGGGAACTGTGAGCCAGTAACTGCCTTTATCAGGACTCAGTGACTTCCTGAGGCACTAAAATATTTGGTGTTTCCAAATCAGAAGAAACAAACACAGCATTTGATGAAGCAGCTGCTCTGCTGTGCTCATCTCCCTCTGCGCAAGGAAAACAGGTTTTGCAGATCTGTGGTGATCAGTTCTTTAGTCCCAGAGCTATTACAGCTTCCATACTGTCATCTTTTCATTGGAATTTTGGGGTTTATGAGCTTCTCATTATCATTATTGTCATTGCTATTTTAGAAAGACTGGGTCCACAAATTCATTCCCACAATAAAGTTATAATGAACTGAGGCACTGAGAGGTCTAGATGGGAGTCCAGAGCTTCAGAAATCCATTCCAGTGCCTTCACCTTCAACAAATGTTGCTAGGGGGAATTGAAATAGCATTTGTTTTTCTTAAAAGAAACAAATATCAGTAGATATGCCAAATCTGCTATGATGCAAAACCAGTATAATACCAAATGGAGCAGCAGGCAAATAGGAAAGGCAGCAAAAACCTTATTTCTAGACTTGAAGTGACAGCACCAGTGATATCTTTGACAGGGAAGAAAACAGGAAAAGTGAAGTAGGCTTAAAGTCTGTAAGAAACTGGAAGGGAAAAATCCATGTTTACCACATGGAAAAGGACAGACAAAGGCAGCACAAAACTGGATGTTATTTTCAACATTCCCAAAAGAGGATGAGACAGGAGAGATGGTAAAGACACAACAACACTTAAAAAAAGGACTTTAAATAAGTACTTAGTAGTGTTTCTTTCTGAAGGGATTTAGACTCTAGTTCCCTCTGCACAGGGCAAGTAGAGAAAGCACAGCCAGGTCACGGGCATTGCTGCAGCTGAAAACTTTGACAGGTTTTGTCTTTTTTCTTATCCCAATACCAAACTTTCATCCAGCCTGCAAGTGGCTGATGCATCTCTGAAGATAAACTTGCAAAGACCCACAGTTAGCATTTACTGTATCCACAACTTGACAGATTGTCTCCTCCTGCAACACTAGAGGATTACTCTCTTCATGGTTATAGAGACAGTCACTGGGTTTGGGAAGAAACATTCAATCAGGAATTTACAGAAAAGGGAGAGCTAATGGTTCTCTAGGACCCAGTTCTGCAATCAAGATCAATCTGAAGTCAATGACAACATGACAGTTAATAGAGCACAGGCAGCAGGGTCCTGTATGTCCTATCTCATGGATATCTAGTCCTATCTAGGGTCCTATCTAGTGCTTCTAAGCAGAACCTGTGCCTCTTATATTCCTATAACCTTAGCTACTTGACAAGAGATTTTATAAATATATATATATATATATTTACTCTGGCTGTCAAAACAAAACTGGGACTGCAAGATAGACTTGGTGACCATGCCTGGTACTGCAGAATTGATGCTCCATACATACAGCAAGGAACCAGCTTCCTTCTCCCAAAGAGAAAGCATTAGGAGATGCAGTCTCAGGTTGGACGTCATGGTTCCCACATGACAAGAAAGTCTTTCTACTGTGAGAGCCACAAGATACTGTCCTGGGTGAGCAGAAAACCTGAACTTGGAGATATGAGAAGCTATAACTCGTCCCACCAGATTAAACTCCTAAGCTCAGCACCTGCAGGTTACCAGTTGCTGAAATGCTCAGTTGGGCCTCACTGCTCTTCCTGCCTAAGCCTCATTACCTATCACTTATTTCAGTGGAACAATGTGTGACCTATAATGTGAGCACTTTTTTTTTTTTTTAATTAAAAAAAAAACACATTTTTTTTTATTTCTGAGGTGTTTGTATCACATCAAGATCCAAAATGTATGACATTATTTAAACCTTTTTTTTCCCTATATATTGCATGAAAATTGAGGGGCTATCTCTGACCTTCCCAGCAAAGTTTAATACTAACGTTTTTAGTATCCATAAATTTTTGGGTGTCACTTGCTAGTAAAAAGTTGAATAGGAAAAACAGGGGGAAATAGCCTATCCATATGAAAACAATAATCATGTAATATTTATTGTCTGGGATTGAAATGTTTCAAAGATTCAAAGCAATAAAACGTCAGGAAAAGCTAGACTTCCTGATGTAAAAAGGCCATAAATTTCTTCCTTCATAAGACATAAGGGGGAGGGGGAGATAAGTGTGATATTTCATGCAAAAGAAAGAGAGAGAGAAAGAAAGAAAGAAAAGGGCAAAAAAACCCACATCACCCTTAAATCTAAGTTAAAGCAGTGGAGAGCCCCCAGAGGGCACAATCCACTTACCTTTGGGAGTCTGAAGGAAGGAAATGGCAGCCAAGAGCACAACTTATGTATTATAAAATACAAGGAAATTTCAGACGCAATTTAAGGCAGCAATGAGGTATCTCTGCAGTGTCCAGCTCTGACAAGTCTCTTCAACATTCAAGAGCTATAAAAATACCTGCTGTTGCCCTCAGTGCATAAACTGGGGATTTATTCCTTTGAGATCTCTCCTTCTCAAACAATTTTCTATTTGATTTAAAAAAAGCCCCAACAAACAAACAACAACCCCCCCCACTTGCAGATTCAAAAAGGCTTTTTTCATACAGGAGGCCAGAGCTGATTTTTCGAAAACTTCATGAGGATTCACAGTCTCTTAAAGATTCACAGTGTGACATTAAACATTGTGCAAGAGAATAATTAATAAATCTGACAGAATATAGAACTAAGGTTGCAATAGAATTATTTTCACAAATTAAAAAACTTTATAAGGATAAATCTTGTTTCACTGCAGAGAGGGAGGTATCAAAATAGAGTCAAGTTTGCTTTTGGATTTGTACAGGCAGAACTGTATTTTGGTATTGAGTCTTCTTGAAAAAATATGAAAATGTATTCATATTTATTTAATATATATGAACATAAATAAATTTTCTATTACCCTCCTGCTCACCTATGTACAAAGTTCTAATAACAGTCTCTTTAAGTGCTGCATTAATTTTGCCCTGCCTTTAGGACCACCAAAGAAACCAAGTAAGATGCAAAATCCCTTCAGACTGTGCATCACAAATACATACCAAAGTGCAAATAAAACAAGCCTCAACAAAATAAAAAGGAATTGAGCATCATCTACAAGCCCTACTTCAGCACTGTAAAACACGCATAAAAACTAGATGTGGCAAAAACTGGGAAGGTTTGGACTTTGGCCAAAAACTCAAAAGTTTGACTGCTTATCCCAAATTTTATCTTCACTGCTATAACATTGGGAAGACTGTAACTTGCAAGCATGGCCACACCCCCTATCAAAGTCCATGGCCAAGCCTTTCCTTCTCATTTAGTTTGACAGTGATGTTGGACATTTGATCCCAAGGCAACATTAATTTTCTACACGTGCCCCACTCACAGACATGAGGCTTCATAGACACCCGTGCAAAGAAGTTTAACAGGGTTTGGAGCACAGTGACTAAGTTATAATTAAACTCGAGAGTCCTGGTGGAATCATCTTCATACCGCTCCTATTAACCCGTGTGTGGCTGGAGCTTTGGGCTTTTTTTGGATGATTTTGTTGCAGGGACACTCTCCCCTGGACACATCAGCAGAGCCATGTGGACCACCTTAGATGGCGACATCTATTTGGGTATCACGAATAAATGTACCCAACTCAGACCCTGCTCCAAAATACATCTGCCCTTAAAATGTCAAAGGTTCTTAACCCACTAGTCAAAACCAACAGCTGCAGACAGACAGCTGTTTACCACTGTATTGACTCTGAAACCTGACCACATACGTGAAATAAGTATTCTTAACTATTTAACTGCCACACATGAGGACAAAGTTCTGATCACCAAAGTGTGGAAATAATACTGAAGTAACTGTCAAGCAGGGGAAAAACAAATTCTCAAGTGACATTTAGCTGAGTCCAGTCAGACCAAGGTTGTTTTATTTTGTCTTACCTTGAAATATTCAGCATTGCGGTTCTTCATCTTTCACTGGAAGAATCTGTCATGCTTTTCCTCCTGGGCTTGTGTCTAATTTTCATAGTGAAGAGACAAGTGGGATGCACCTGAGTTTGAAAGAGACCTCAAAGATTACCTCAAATGTTAGAGGTACAGGTTCAAGGCCTACAGAAGCCATATATCAATTTTGCCACCAATTCCAGAGATGATCAAGAGCAGCACATTCCAGGAAGTTGACTTTGAATGGCACCCTTTCCCAGGTACTAAAAGCACCCCTTAATAATCACTTAAATTTATTTGTGTTATGACTACACCAAATTCTGCTGAACAACGAAAATTTAGGACTGGTAAAATGTTTATAAGATTCCAAAATGGAGCACTATAAATTCTTTTAATAGTGAAGTATGGGTAAGGTGACATGGAGAACATGTCCAATTTACTGAAATTATTTACTGGAAGCTACAACAAAATTTGTGCATGTGCAGCAGATTTCAGCACTGATGTTCAGCAGATACACAACAATCTGAGCAAGGGAGCTCGGGGGGGAGGCTCAACTGGTGTCTTGCTCCTTACAAAAGCCTTTTTTCTCCTCTGCAGCAACCTTTCAGATTTGTTTTCACCTGGGCTTGACAATTGCTGCCATTTCACTTGCAGATCTGAAGAAATCATGTCAGTACATGAAATACAATCGTTTCTTTGTGTTGTTTTTATTTTGCAGATTAATTAAATACTTATGGAAATGAGACCTAAACAGAACTGGTTTGAGCCAACTTGCTTTATTGACTCTTGACTATCTGAATGCTGCTATGGCTTCAGGTATCTTACATTTTTCCTTCTTCCAATTCTAGTTCTAGGCTAAAGATCAGCTGCCACACTTCAGCTGAACTTTATTAGGTTCAGACCCAATTAATTTATTAAAAGTTAATATTTTACTTTATCTTTGTGAACACCCACTGAAGCTGTTGCCCCATTTAAGAGGGCATTTACGTTTCTTAATTGTGTTTCTCCTATTATTTCTTGCAGCTCTGCTGCACTATGCAGAGGCAGGTTGGGAGGAGATCAAGGTAAAAACACTCTGGCACTGCCAAAGCAGGAATTTTTTAATAAGCATGTCCTTCATGGTGATTCCAGAAATCCAGAAGAGGGTGGAGGCGGGACAGTGTCCCGCAGTCCTTGTTTTGGTGGAAACAGAGATAACAACACATGATTTCATAGCAGCACTGCAGGCATAAATACATGGAGGACTGTGAGGCACTCAAATATTACAGTAATCAAAGTTATACAAGTACCAAAGATTGACAGATCTTCACAAAATCAGTAAGAAAATCTGCAAAGCATCTGGATAAAGACAAGTCCAGAAATGCAGATATTGCTGTAAGACTTGTGTGCCAATACTCCCGTCTGATAGGAATTAAGATGAATTATCAATCACAAATATAGAAGAGAGCTATAAAATGAAACTGTATTATTATAATTTTAGTTCTTGATTTTCCTTACTTATCTTTCCAGCTCTCTTCCACTACTCATCTATCTTGTTTAGGAAAAATAGTATATAAGTATAGTGGAGCTTGATTACTGAGAATGACTGTTAATGTAGCGTCTCAGAGTGCTCTCTAGACAGTTACAAGGCTTTCAGTAGTAAAATATGAAGGTTTCCCTCAAATTTGAAGTCATCTGCCTTCTAAAAGTTTGTTCCAGTTGCCAACATTGCAGTGATTTATAGAAGCCAAAGTATCTGATTTTTGTCTCCCCACATAGATGAGAGCTATTTCTTCTTATTATTTTGTAAAGGCAACATCATTATCTTAAGCAGGGAAAAAAAAAAAAAAAAGAGCTACATTAAAGATACAGCTTTCAAAATAATTTTTAAGGCATCTGGCCTTATTTAAACCATCAAATTTACATTCAATTCCTTCAGGGATGGCTCTGTTGCTTTGCTCTGGCTCTGTGCCCTCTGAATAAAGCCCTGGATTTAATGCATGCCACCGCCGCGTTTCCTCGTTGCGCAGCCTGGATATATGGCAGAGGTATAAAAAATCCTAACCTTGGACAAGATGATTCACTTAGGCAAAAAAAAAAACCCAAACAAACCAAAAACCAAAAAAACACCAGTCACAATGTAAGTTTCAACCTGAGGTTCAACTTTGACTAATGTCACTATCTATGTATTCTTAAATTATTAGTAGAAGTGTTTATGTACTATGAAACATTCCGTAGGAGCTGGACAGGAAGCTGTAAAAGGTTTTATGAGATCGACACATGGCTGATGGCAGTATCTTAATACAACACTAAGGTTCATCTAAACTCAAGAAGTGCCAAAACCCATTTTTTTTCCTTCTTTTTTTTTTTTTTTTTTTTCCCCAATGAGATCCTTACTTGACAAAATGGACTCTGAAAACCTGTCAGGGGGGCCAAATTCTGCAAGGTCCTGAATGTCTCTGGAGAAATCTGGAGCACTGTCAGCTTTTCTTGATGTCCACGTGAAGACAAGAGCCTTATTAAAGGGCTTTATTCTCTCAGAAGAAAGCCTGAGGAAGGACAGGCCAGGAGATGAGCCAAAGCCCAATTAGAAATCTGTGCTGTGCTTTCCTCACCTCTGATAATTTTCAAGGTAAATTATTATCCCCATGTTGTGGACAGCTGGTCTAAAAAACAAAAAAAACCCTAGGTAATATACAGTGCAAGGCAGACACTGAACTGTGAGAAAATCTCATACTCTTTTAAATGTTATGCATTCTCATTCCTACTGAAATTGGTTCAGTTTCCCATCTTTAGGCAACTAATAGGTTGTTAAATCATCAGCACAACCTGATTCAGCTCCTATAAATCCTTGCTAAGAAACCAAATAATTTGCAAGTTGAAATTCCACAAGCCCAACGCTTGTGCACACAGTTATTAATTAATTAATTAAAAGTTCTGTACACAGTTATTAATTGAATGTCAAACTGATTTTTATACATAAAATAAAGAAAAAAGTTTAAGACAAATCATGTAGCACCAGCTTAAACAGAGATCTCTGCTGTTGCAGCACTTAAAGTTGTGCTAAGACACCCTCTGTATGCAGCACGAGTCTTTGTGGTCTCATTTTTGTTTAAAACAGAGAAAGAAAATGCTCAAGATGAGGAAAAAAAAAAAAGTGATAAGTTCCCAAAATAAGAATAAACTGGGTTTGTCCAAGATAGGGAGACACAACCTACCCTGTTTTACTCTAAATTCAGCTCACTGCCTTATGGTGGAGAAGTGAAAGGTTATTATATGGCTTTACTGGGCAAATCCAGATTTTATAAATAATTGCCTGTCAGCCTGTTCAAGATAGACAAACACACAGCAGACCAACAAAAACACAATCTGTCATATTTCTGAAAGAAATGTATGTTGAGTCTTCATTCTCTGGGACTTTAAGTAGACTGGTAAAAAAAATAAGTGCCAGTATTTTTCCTGCTTATGCATATTTTAAAATGTAAAATCTGGGAGAGATACAGCTACGGAAGGAATTTTGATTCCAGTACCCAGTGCTTGAAATGGTTTCATCTGACTATATCCCTGCAGATCAAAACCAAATACAATAAATGCTGGTGTCCTTTTAAAAAGTCTGGATGTTTACAGCAAGCGTATAATTTTCCATGATTAGAGACGCCAACAAAAATAAGAGTGATGATAAAAAGAAAAGTTTAATCATATATTTCAAGAAGCAGAGATGGAACATCAGAAAACTTCCCCCCCTCCGGTTTAATACACTGCATTATACACATTACTTTTAGTCCTTTACACACAGATTAATTCCAGAAAACAGAAGTGCAAGTAGCTAAAAGAAAAAAGCAATTTATGAATGGCAGCAATAACTGATGTACAAAGTTCACTTCTGCAAGGTTCTGGTTGCAAAGAGAAGAGACATTTTTCTGTTTATTTAAAATATACACATATTTTTAAAGTTTCTGCAAGCAGGTCCAGGAAAGCAGGACAACGAAACCACCTAAAAATGACCACAAGGGTGTACAGTGGAAGTAAAAATTAAGACCTCACATACTAAGCACAAAGGAGGACAGCTGCACTACATAAAAGTAATATTTTGCTGATCTCCACTTGATCTCTTGAGTGCTTCTGTCTTAATTAGAGGTTTAAGTTAAGATTTCAAGCCTGGACTCAGAGTGGCAGAAGCAGAGCCTGGCCCTGTGGGTACTGCAGGGACAGGAGCAGGACATGCCTGCAGATCCTGAGGACAGGCTGAAGCATGAGCCCTTTTCTCTGGTCAAGCATCATCGTGGTTAGCTCTATATTTGTACAGTTTTTATGGGAAGAAATGAATGTGTGTGCAAGGCCAGCAGAGGATGGAAGAGCAGGGGGACGGGAAGAAGCATGGAGGGAGGGACTGAGATTGAAAAATTACAACTGAAAACAAACAACATGAACTAAAATATAAAAAAGGTAAATAAAAAGAGCCCATTTCTTCTTTAACCAAATTCAAGAGTAATCCTGCTTTTTTTTCAAAAACAGAGACAGCATCTGCTTACTGCAGCAAACGCTGAGCAAGTACATAACGTTAAGCCTTTGCCAAGAACCACTGAGACAGTCATAGTTATTTAAATATTTTAGGATATATTTTTCTGAATAGGGGCCTAATAAAGAAGCATATCAAGGCTTTCCTTGATTTCAAAGAGTGATGGTAATAGATAAACAGAGTAGACATAGCAATATTGAGAATTTGGGGCTGACCATTTTACCCATCCTGGGGTCTGCAAAAAGACAAGTCTCTAACTAGTGAGGTACAGTTTACCTGAACTTTTTTTCTTAATATCTTTGGCTCTGAACTCGCTAAAAGCCTCTCAAAAGATTAAACTGGGCTACACTGTCTAAACGTCTAAAAATTAGTTGAGAGAAAACAGTGGAAAATAGTGGAAAACAGCTTTTCTTTTTGTAAAAATCACAGGGAAAACCTATACAACCTTTATATAACACATATAAACCTAGATAACCCAGCCTATCTCTGGCCTCTTTCTGCCCCATTCTGTGGTAAAAAAAACAAATCCAACAAACCCATCTTTAGAACACACAGACCTCCAAGCACTTAAATAAAAATGACATCGCAGAATGAGACTGACAGCAGTAAGTCCCCTGCAAACTTCAGCATTGTCTGATCTGCATTCTTGTCCACCTACACGCTATCCCAAACATCCTGCCATTAATTAGCTAAATGTTCGAGCTAGTAAACAAGAATAACGATTGAGGGGGCTGGAAAAAGAGACAGTCAGCCAGCAGATAGTCACAACAAACCAGCCCACTCACTGGTACACGGAGACATTGGAGCTTGTTTTTTTTTTTGGTGTTGGTTTTGCTGGGTTGTTGGTTGTTGTTTTTTTTTCTTCCATGGAGGGGAAAAGAAAATCACCTTAATATAACAGTGCCTTTCCTGTTGCTGCAGCCACATCCACATTAGCAGGCGAGAAAAGTCATCCCATTTCTGCGGTAGGCACTCTGTCAAAGAAAGAGAAAATCTGTAATGAATTATCACATCAACTGAAACAAGGGGAGAAGGCAGAGAGAAAGGCAAGGCTTTCTTCCTGTTTTGTAGGCTATTCTGGCTGCAATCTAATAGTGTGCTTAATCTGAACATTTCTGGTGGGGAAGCTATAAGCAACCACTTTGTCTATTAAAAAAATCAGTGTGGTTATCAAGTGGTTAGTGACTATTTCAGGAGAGCAAGAGATATGCAAAATTGTAGCATCCTATTTTGTTAATTGCCTGCAAAATAGAGGAGGCCAAAAATACACAATTATGCTGAATCTGTTTTTCCTTTATAAGCATGTGTTCTCTATTCACTATATTCAAGAATAATTTCTAACCTATTTTAATAGTCTATAAATTACTGAATAATTACAGTTTTTGAATCCTAATTTATAGTATGAGTCTAAAGCTATGTAAACAGACACTGGTATAATCTCCACTCCTCAAAACCAAATTAATCTTAAAGACCCTCTGGTCAGTACAAAATAATTTGTTATCTGATACACTGCAACCTGGGATCAAGTTATTACAATTGTAAAGAAGCACAAGAGTTAAATAACATTTGAGAAAATAAATTTAAAAGATCCTGTGACACCATCTCACTAAAATACCTTTCATGAATTTTTAACATCTCTTTCTGAGTCAATAAAGGAAAACTATACCTTTTTACCCTGGGCACACTGCAACCCCAGTATTTTAAGGGGATATTGTCAGTTTCAAAATGTTTTGTTGTTTTTTGTTTTGGTGGTGTTGTGGTTTTTCTTGTTGTTTGCTTTTGTTTTGTTATATTAATGGTATCTTCTAAAAGGAAAGGAGTTTAAACACTTTTGCTTTATTTGGTTCACCTTCAGCAGTCATTCAGCTTTGGAAATGAAAAACCAGTCATCGACTTCATTCCACTTAGTGCTTCGTCAGATTTATTTTGTACCTCTTAAGTTCAAGCACTTCCGAAGTTCCATATATAACTACCATTTTTACTGGCTCTGCCAATTTCCCAATTAATTTCAGCAAGATCAATTTCTCCTCTCTTAAACTAGAATTAGCAGAGTATCATTAAGAGCAAAGGATAACCTTAAATAACTTTGTGTATAAACAGTATTTATACCAAACTGCAAGGAAACCGTTTCAAGCCCAGCAAGAGTGTATTCAGAGCGACATTTACAGACACTGAATATGCAAAAGGAAATATGGACAAGATGTTCATTACAGCATCCTTTACATTAACACCATACTTCAATATATAGATCTAAGAGCATATGGCATTAAAGTCAAAGAGCAGAACATGAGCTCTGGGATCTATAGCCAGTCATCAGACATGACAGCACCACCGCAAACAACAAAAAAATATAATATAAAAACTCCAAAGACTCGATACCCAAACATAAAACACACAAAAACAGACTAGCCAATAATTTTGAAAGGTTCCAATATATTCCCACAACCACAAGCAGCAAGTCCAAGGGAGTTTGGATCTGCAGCTTGCCCAAACCATTATGGCTGGCATTTTGAAGTCGATGCAAAAGTAATGTTTTTAGCTCCTCGACCCCAATATTTTTACAGAGCTGCATAACTCAAGTGACAACCTTTAACACATAAACAAAACAGGGTTATTGTGCAGCTTGCTTGAAGACGAATGAACCTGAGTATAAAGCTGGACCCACATGAAAGATAAAAGGTTGAATTTTGTGAAAGGAATTTTGGTTGCAAAGTGAAGTTGGGCTTGGCTGGGCTCACCTGGGAAATAATGAAGTTCAACATTTTCCAACACGGGCAGTATTATAAAGTTAGTTTTATCCTTGAAAAGGTCATTTTAGAAGCAAGTTTCAGAGGAGGGAGGATAACACCTTCAGAAAGTTGGACACACCCACCAGTCTATATTTAGCAATACATTATAACTAGTGTGGCTACACTTAGGATTGAAAACTATTTCCCACTTAACTCACATACTTTAAACTTTCTAAAACATTTGCCCTTGGGCTGAAATTTCCACTGCTTTAATCTCTGCCTGAAGTTCAGTTTCTTCGGAAAGGACCAAAAAAATTCCTTGAGCCATTTTGAAGTTCAGCAATAATGAAGACAAAACATTTTTTCCCTCCCAAGCCAGAGAAAGTGATTCTGATATATGCATATTTTATTATGGAATTTAGCCATATATTGAAGCATTTTACCCAGAAACAATCTTTACCTCCAACCTCAGCTTAAAGGTAACTGTTTTGAAATTCAGTATTTCAAAGGAGTTTGATTCATCCCATTCCATAACAAGATAACACTTCATTCTTATTTTGATAGATTACTAGATAATAAAGGTTAACCTCCAAAATGCTTTCATGCATGGCAAAACTATTTTACAGCCATCCTATAGTTCTGCGTTATACCATATATCTTTAAGATGCATACAGCTGAATTCATGATACTAAAAGACATATCTTCACATGCCAAGAATTGTGAAGAGAAACAGCAAGATGTTTTTCATAAAACTTGCAAGATGTGCCCTTGCAAAAGAGTTTATATGTATGTGGCAGTTATTTAGTGTGGTTTGATATAATGTAAAGGGTTTGGATGACATTTTTGGGTGCTTTATGCTCCTTTAGTAGTATCCAATTTATTACCTTTTTTTCAGTATCCAATTTTATTTTATTTTACTTTTTCAAAATATGATTATTTGGCTCAGAATTATAGATAGAGGATTATGCAGGCTCTTGATGTGGGATTACAATGGCAAGCCATAACTGTATCCATTTTGCTGGATATATCTTGCCATAGCCCAATGTCAAGAGATAACATAAGCACACAGTCCCTCCTGAAGTCCTTTTTTTTGAAAAATGCCTACTGCATTCAAAATGTTTGTGTGCTTTTTCTCAAAATCTACTGTCTACCAGCCTGTGCTTTGATTTTTCCTGCTGTGGGGTGACTCTTTGTCATGGCTGAAGGTCAGAGTAAATGTACCCGTTATGTGTGTATGTGTGTGTGAGTTTCAAGGGGCCACCCATACACGGGAAATTATCTAACTTGGCACAGTTTGTACATTTTACATAGTTTACACCTTCCCAGAATGTATTCCATGCTCTGAAAAATTGGTACAACCTTATTTGGCCAGTCTAGCTCTCACAGAAATTCTTCTTGTTCCTTGTTATGGAAGAATCACAACATTGTTCTGGTTGGAAAAAATCTCTAGGATCATTGAGTCCAACCATTAACATAACTCTTCCAAATCCAATGCTAAACCACGCTCCTAACCACCACATCTACATGTCTTTTAAACACCCCCAGGAATGGTGATTCAACAACCTCCCTGGGCAGCCTATTCCACTGTTTAATAACCTCTCCAGTGAAGAGGTTTCTTCCAATATCTAATCTAAATCTCCCCTGGTACAACTTGAGCGCATTTCCTCTCATTATGTTGCTTGCTACTGGGGAGAAGAGACCAACGCCCACTTTGCTAATATCATATGACAAGATTTTGTATCCCCTTGTCTGACCTCATTGAAGGTGAAGGGACCAAGTGCTACTATCCACAACCAGAGGCTAAGCAGGCTGGACCAAAGTGAAGGCAGAAACACAACCTTCATCTTGCCGAGTCCACTCCTGCCATGTGCTCCCATTTGGAGAAGCATGATGATTTTGGTGCTTAGTCCTCTACGATCCAGACCTGACCCTAGCCCATCAGGTAACTGTGTAAAGAACCTTCTCATAGTTTCTCAAGCATCCACTATCTGCCTATAGTATAGGAACCTTCCCCTGAAAACGTTGTGTCTCTAAGTTACCAAAGTACATTCGGCTATGAAATAAAGATCTTCTCTAGGAATTCTATCATCATTTAATAAATGAAGGTTGTAGGGAGGTGGAAATTGGCCTCTTCTCTCAAGTGAATAATGACAGGATGAGAGGAAATGGCCTGAAGTTGCACCAGGGGAGGTTTAGGCTGGATATTACAAAGAATTTCTTTACTGAAAGAGTGGTTGGACAGTGGAACAGGCTGTCCAAGGAGGTGGTGGAGTCACCATGCCTGGAAGTATTTAAAAGAAATGTAGGTACAGTGCTTAGCTACATGATTTAAGTACTGAATGAGTAAATTAGGTTATGGTAGGGGGATTTAGGTTATGGTCGGAGTTGATGATCTTTAAGGTCCTTCCAGCCAGGATGATTCTATGATTTCTATGATTTTTATGATTTTTCCCATACAGTTGGAGAGAAAGTACAATGAAATAGAGAAGATGAGCAGTGTTCACTTCTGTCAGTCATCTAGAAGCAAGATTATGCTTTGCCTTTAGTTTGGCGAAAGAAAGGAAAACTAATAGCTTAAAAAGGCAATCTAGAACAAAAAGCTTTGGTCACGTAACTTCCTAAATTGCATTAAAAATCATCCATTTTCTGCTTTTTCTGGTCCCATGTCTCTCCTGTAGTAGTAGCCCAAGGGAGCAGATTATGAAAGACCACAAAGAGGACCCTTCATGAAGAGGGCAGCAAAAGGCATGTCCCCACAGCAGGTTGCATGAAGTGGAACAATTGACTGAAGAGTACACAGGACCAATTAAGGGGCAGAAAAGGACATGGTAATTAACACAAGATATACTGAAGTTGTGATGTACAGAAACAAATCCCTGAAGATGTGAGCACTCCTCAATTAGGCAACAGATTAGAAAACTAAGACTACTGAACAAGCACCTTTGCTAGAAATGGTTTCCAGTTAATAATGAATACCAGTGCATAATTTCACAGCTGTACCATGATGAGAAAGAATCATTTTGGCATGAGAAAGAAACAGCTGTGATTTTCGAATAGGCTGATGTTTAATTGTTATTTGGGAGAAAATTTGGAAAAGTCTAGTCTAAAACTTCTCCAGCGGGCATCCTGCTCACTACAGTTTATTGGGCCAAATTCTCCATTGGTTTAAGTCTTCAGCTCTGCTTACATTAAAGCCAAGGCACGATGTCATACCACTGGTCTGCTGTATCACTTAAAGACAATAAATACTGAATTACAGGTCCTGTATAAGAGGGTTACAGAAGAGCATTTTTAAAACTTGAAGTCTCCCTTTCTTGGTGTCCTCTTGCATGTGTGTGGGCAAGTGGTTTAATTACAATGCATAAAGTGGAATGGCAGACAGAGACATCGAAATCAAAGAGCAAGTCCTGGCTGAACTTCATTAGCAAACATAAATACAAATAGGTACATCTTGTTTGTGACATGCCACAGTCCTTTCCTCTGTTCTCTGATATTTGCATAAATGTGAATTGAAACATATGACTTCAATAGGCTTATGATAGGGGGATCATATGCAAAACTTCTTTTCATTAAATAATTTTCTTCATGCAGTCTTACAATGTTACTGCAAAAATCAGGGAGGATCAGATCTCAGACAGTGAAAGCCCTTATTTAAGAACAGTGGAGGGAGCCCTGCCCTTTAAGTAAGAGACATTCTTGGATCAGACACTGGCTGGCAGGATGGAAAAAAAGGATGCAGCATTAACTTTCATTCCATTCCAAATAACCTGGAACCCATAAAACACAAAGATTCTCTAATTTTAAATCTGATCCTTTCCTCCCTGTGTCTTCTTTCCATTTTATTTGGGGAATGTTAACTTTGAAATTTCATTAGCCCGCCATAATATCAAACAAGTCATCCTGGAGAGATTCATAGCTCTTTGTACATAAAAACATCTACATGAAACCCCCTGTGATTAAAAGGTTACTCCTCTAATTTTTCCCAGCCTGTGTAGACAAACCACATGCAAAGAAGTGTCAGCTTATTTAGAGATTAAAATAATAATTAGTTTAGGAAGCAAAGTATAAGCAACATTGTTTAAAAAAGAAAATCCATATGTTGTTTAGAATTAGTTGCTTCTGTTTGAGTTTAAATAAATTTGTGTGGATACAAACTCTCATTATTAAAAGTGCATTTGTGTAACAAAAGAAATATAATGGGTAAGTCTCTCTCCAATTTAAAACAATAGCACTGAAGGCTCCAATTGTACAAACCCATCTTTAATCAGTAGCCAAAGCACAGATGTCCGATATTACTCAAAGGGTGAGGGCACATTTTATGTATAGAACATCTAGTATATGGTCAGTATCCATGAATACCCGGTTTAGTAGAATATGAAATTCTATGATGCTTTGGATGATCTACCCTGCTGTATCCATGAAATGTCATGGATTTAATTTACAATGGGATCACACCAATGTGCTGAAAGCTACAGCATCCATTTATCCATACAGTAATGGTCCCTCTGGAAACACAATCACATTTGTGCTTAAGCTAGCCTCTGAGGAACCACAGGTAGGTGTAAGAAACAAATGAAACAACTTTATTCCTCAGGTCTTTTCCCCGAGTCTTCAGCAATTAAGGGGGACAAGCAGTGACAGTAGCAACCTCCATTCTGTGAGTACTTGCCCTCCAAGAAGGGAGATCACCAGCACACTTTAGAAAGGGGACCAGAAACATCATGGATTGACAAAAGCAACGCCTCAATAACCCACCCTGAAACAGCTTGTAACAAAATGCTTTCCAACAAGGTCAGTTCTGGACTTTGGTTTACCTTTTACCTGCCAACTTTCTCAATAATCACATACAACTCCATTGCTGTGTCCAGGAACAAGATATATCCAGGATATACCATCCAAGTCTGTTAAAGAACATAGTTCAGATCTCAATTACCCAACTTTTTAATTGTTGCTCTCTGTTACTGGGAATAAAGACATTCCTAAGGCTGATGGAAACATAAGATCTCTGAAAAACAAGGATCAGATGTATTTCTCAGACACCTCAAGCAATACCACCAGGGAAAGGAGAACAAAATGTAGGGCTTGTACTGCTGTCCTGCAGCTAATTTTGCAAATTTGCAATGCTGCAGTTAACTAGCAAATGCTGTTCTCAGGGCTGGGATGATATTATAAGAAAGAAAAACAAGGCAAAAGGCTCATGGCTTCTGTTGCAGCAAGAACTGGGGTGTGGGAGTGGGGTACCAACGTCTGCCAAAAGAAAAAAAGAACAAAATTGGTAGGGAGAGAGAGAGATCATTTTGAGTTTCTCAGAGGATACTGTAAACAGCGGAGAAAGAAGGAAAAAATGGAACCATAAAACAATACTTGGCAGACAGCTTTGCAAAACAAACATATTTTTTCAAAGTTCTTCCCATCACTGCCACCAATTTTAATAGCCTTTATTTGTCTGGGAGCAAGAAACACTTTTTAATTGTCAGAGAAAAGGCGACGCTGCTTAGCACACTGATAGAAATCCCTCTTCTGAGCCCTGCTTCACTCACACACTGCTCTCGGTTCACAGAGAGAGGATTTCTTTCTTTCAGGCTGCAAAACCTGTAGCTGGGCTCCACCAACCCCCTTCCCTGGACCAAAGGAGCTGGCTGTTCCTCCTGTGGCACAGGCTGAAACTCAGCAAGTTCTTACTGCCATGGGTCTAGTTGCCCATAACTGCCTACCCATGACATGCCACTAGAAAAGAACACAGCAGGTCTCCATGAGGCACCAGAGATATGACCTGTTGTACCCCAGTGTAACTGGGAATGCTTAATCCCCTCACTACAATGGTTCCTGAGTATCCCTGATCTTTTATTAATACTTTTGTTGCATCACACTGGTCAAAACACTTTAGAGTCGCTCCGAGGCCAACATCTCTTGATGTGTCTCAACTCGCAGCTTCAGCTGTACGGCAGCAATAACGTACCCAGTCAACTTCATTATGTCAGAGAACAAAGTTAAAGTTAGAAGCCTTGAGACATACAAAGAAGACTTCAAGTATTGCTAGATTCTGAAACCTCTGGGTTATGACTCAGGGCACTGCACAACCCCAGCCCTTCCATGTGAAAATATACCACTAGTAGTAAAAACTCCTTCAACCTGCAAATAATTTGGCATGAAATAACCTGCATGGCTCCCTCCCTCCAACGATGGCTTTTTTGGACTTTGCAAGGTTTCCATCTGCTGCTGGAAAGACTCAGGTTTTTTTTCCATAAGAAGTAACTGAAGAGGTTAAAATCTCCCTCCATGTCACTAGTGTTCACAAGCTCTGCGTATGATTTTTTTAGCACATTTATTTGGAAACAATATGATGTGGTGCAGTCGTCTGAGAGCAAGGGCAGGAGCCAGGGCTGGGCTCTGCTCCCAGCTCTGACACTTACTTGCTGTGTGGCCTCAGACAAACCACTTAATGTCTCTGTGTTTCAATTTCCCCTGCTTTTGAAACAGAAATCCCATCACTCACTGAAAACCTTTTTTGAGGATTGCTTGATTGCAGAGCTAATACATGGCGTTTTGAAAACAGGTATGCTATTCCATAATTATTATTTTCATTACATTATATCTTCCATTGTAATGGCTAAAATACCAGATGTACAGAAATGGATGCTGAACTTGGCCCTTACGGAATAGGTTGAACGGGTATTACTTTGGAATAAATTCAATTATTTGGGCAAAACATGACAGTTCACCTACATTCTTTCCTTGAAAGTGTTGAAATCACAAAAAAAAGGAGCATCTAATGACAGTTTGCAACATAGTTCTCTTTCCCCACCCCCTGAAAACATCCCGTGAACGTTATCTGTAGAGGACATAGCATCTCTATTTGCCCTTTGCATTTCACCGGGGAAATGAGAACCCGAACAAGAAGGCAGGGGCAGAGGGTTGGTCTGTAAACAGAGGAATTTTCTCAGGCTCTGAGGCCCTTTGCTGGTGGCAGCTTTTGGGTGAGGCCACTTCTAACCCTGCTCATTACTGACTGATGCACTCTGTCTGCAGCGGGGCGCCCGCTCGCAGAGCGGTGGGAGGTCAGAGGAATTAAGGTAATGCATCAGTGGTTGCCAGTGGAGGAGATGGGAAGGAAAAAGGAAAAAAAAGAAAAAAGAAAAAGAAAAAGAAATATACTATTTCAATCAAAGTCTGAAATTTGTAGAAGTGGTTTTGGTCTCAATATAGAGAAAATATTTATCCAAGAAACTCCTACTCGGGTGCGAACATCCTACTTCTAGTGGGATTTTGTTTGGCAAAGTGCTGTGAAAGAGTGGAAGCTAATACAGAGCATGTCTATAAACAAATATATTTATTTAGTGCAGATTGACACATTCACTAGAGTGTTTCAGTGATTACACGTGTAAAACTATTTCCTATAGTGGTTTCCTTTTGTGATTCTGCTAATTTATTCAATCCACCCCATTTTCATGCATTGAATGTTATGAGCCATTTCAGCCACCCAGACTGAAATGCGCGTTTGGAGACTACATGCCTGTTTTTTCATTTCATCATCTACACATAATTATTTGGTGATATTAGGAATTTGAGCTCAAATGGAAGCCAACCAACATTTTAATAGCTTAAAAATCATACAAAATGAAGCCTGCCCTGAGGTTAATGAATAAGAGCCAAATCTTGAGGCTCTTGCTCAGTTTTTACTTGCTCTTTATTCAGGCAAAAGTTGAATCAATTGTAGTTGGACTGATTAAAACCAGAACAACATATATTTGGACCTTTCTCCCAGGTAAAACTGAATAAATTACCTAGGATTAAGCTGCAGAATGGCATCCAATCGATCTTACACACGTATTTCTGCAACATGCTGGAGAAAAAAACCCAAGGGCTGAGGCAGTTTCACCAGTTAAAAAAATACTTTAGCAGCAGAATAAATTATGATACACTACCAGATTTTATGACATTTATATTAGAAATAGCCCTGAATCAAAATACATTTTCTGGTCCTCCTGAACTTCTGAAGACCAAGACCAAATCCAAACTTAAAAAATGGTCCTCAAATTCTGAGCCAAATGCCCTTATCCTTCAAAACAAAGCTCCACCTCTAGTTTGAACTTGAATCCAGGCATTTATTGAAACTTATTTACTTTTTGATGACAGGAAGCCTTTATAATTTAGGCAATTAAAGGTTATTTCTAAATGATTTGCAGGATGTCCTACTCCTTATGCAAAGGATGCAATGTGTCTGTAAAAAACATAAAGCAGAGCAGTTAATTCCTTTGAACAGTTAACACTTTACTTGTAATTGGTGATAATCAGAGAAAGATGCTCCTCCCTTGAATAATAATCCATTTAAATATCGGCCAGTCATGTCAGTGACACATTCATCCCATTCAAGCAAGATCTAAGCACAAGGATGTGGAAAAGAAAGCAGTACGAAGAACAGATTTCTTCAGTATGTGCTAAGTGAATAAGAGAAGGAAAAAAAATTGGTAAGAGGAATGATCTGGTCATCTGTGAACAATACCAGATCTCCTGACTTGCCCTGTGTGACAGTGGCCCTGCTCACTATCTCCTGACAGCCTGTAATTAGCATCTCAACCCTGAAACATGCCAAGCATATGAAGAGCTCAACTGTGGGTGGCTTCATTTGTAAAAGAGCAAGTGGGGACACGTAAAAAGTTCAGTGTTCTCCAAATCACCACTCCTGCTGCCGGGACTGGTCCTGCTGCCCCAGAACCTGAGACTCTCCCCAGCAGTCACTAACAGTAGTTACCTGCAGGAGAGACAGACTCTTTGATATATTTAGCCAGGGGTGTAATGAGCCGTAATTACACTAATGGCACATTGAGCAGCATGCAAGGACCACCCAAACCTGGGTGATTCCTGTGTAAGGCAGTCTGTACAGCAAAGAGACCTTGTTGCACCTTCAAAGAGCATCTGGCAAACGATGAGCTCCAAGAATCATAGAATGGTTTGGGTTGGAAGGGACCTTAAAGATCATCTAAATCCAACCACACTGCCTTGGGCAGGGATACCTCAACTAGACCAGGTTGCTCCAAGCCCCATCCAACTTGGCCTGGAATACTTCAAGGGAGGAAGCAGCCACAGCTTCTCTAAGAAACCCGGGTCAGTGTCTCACCACCCTCACAGCAAAGAATTTCTTCCTAAATTCTCATCTCAATTTACCCTCTTTCATTTTTAAACCATTCCCCCTCATCCCAACACTCCATGCCCTTGTAAAATGTCCCTCTCCAGTTTTCCTGTAGCCCCTTCAGGTACTGGAAGGTGCTTTAGACTCTCCTTGGAGCCTTCTCTTCTCCAGGCTGAACAACCCCAACTCTCTCAACCTGTCTCCATAGCAAAGGTCCTCCAGCCCTCTGATCATCTCTGTGGTCCTCAGGACTCACTCCAACAGCTCTATATCCTTCTGGGGGTCCCAGAAGTGAACACTGTACTCCAGGTATACCAAGCAACTTGGGATCCCATGGAAGGTTAGGCCTGTTTTTTCTACAGTGTACTTAAAAAAAAATATTTTATATCTATATTCATATGTTGACAAGGCTGGTTCACAAGGCAAGACGGACTTCCGGTCTCTCTAACATGTGGCTCAAGTTCTCTGTTATCTTTCCAAATGTATTCCTGTCCATCTATTCCTTGTGTGCCTAATGTCTTGTCAAAATGTCCAATCCCAGAGTCACTGGGTGGTTGCTGAGAATAGTAAAATTCCAAAATATCCTTCCTAGAATTGACTAAAAATTCCTTTTGGTTGTTTCTGATTGATCTGTCTGTGGAGGGGGCAATAATATTTACTTTGCAAGGAAAAGTAAATAACTATGTGGTGTCTGAACTTTCACACTACACTCCCTCTCCGTAGACCCTCTTACACCTATTACTTGCTACGATACACTTTACTGAAGTGGAACTTGTTTGGAAATGCTAGGATAGAAAAATGCCATTAAAAATATCACAGTGGTATGACCCATCACATCAAACTCTCTTTTCTTCAGTACCACCTCTTATCTTTTTCTTTTGTATCCATTTTTATAGAAGACATACATTTATATGCACGTCTATAAAACTGATACTTGTCTGAAAACATACTGGCTGGGCATGAGATTCTTCTGGCTGGTTGCCTTTGTTCAGTCATTAAATACAGGCTTACGAATACAGAGATGGATTACCCACTTGTAGCTCCATCAAGGGCTTTACATGATATCACAGCCCATATTTTTTTAATAACATTGAGGAATATTTAAATCCTGTATGAAAGTTTTTTCACAAGTAGTTCTTTGATGTGAGGACATTTTGATTTGTGTGCATGCTGACACCACAACAGCTCGATTACTGCGTGTTCATTTATCAAAGAGCGCGGGGCCGATCCCGTTCCGTTGCACAATTATTGCATCAAACACAGCACATGCACTAATCATGCTGACAGCAACACCCCCACTTCCGATGGCTGGAAATACAAGAAAAAAAAATAATTACTGTAAAAGAAGCATTGGTTAGGTCTCATTAAACATTATTGTTACTACAGCAATAAAAGAGTTTATATTAAAAACCTAGAAAGGTGGTAGGTGAGTCACTGAGCCCCAAACCTAGAACACATTGCATTTCCTGGTCTTAAAGCTAACAGGACCCAGTGGATTGGATTGCAGTTAAGAGAGAGCATGTTGTCTCAGCCACATTATTTACTGTAATGCTGTAACTCTATTTTGCTTTGTTTCTCTTCTTCCCCAAGCAGATTGGCTGTTGGTAAGATGGGAATGTAAAATCCACGTTTTTGGCTGTACAGTAGCTCTGAATTTCCTGGCTTTTGTGGACTGAAATCAGACCCTTAAGTCACTTAAGTGCATTTTGTTTTGGATAATTGACATTAATTTTTAGGTTGCATCACTGACATCAATCAGTGCTGTTCTCAGAGGACTAGAGTTAAGGGGCCACAAAAAAAGGACATGATATTGTTTCTTTTGGTTTATTTTTGGAGCTTTTTAACTACTCTATACTTTTCCAGTAGATGTTACATTCTTTTTGTGTGAGACAGTATAAAATATTCCTGCCTGTCTCGTTTAAAAGAATACTTTGGCATTATGGTAAATGGCTCTAGAGGCTGGGCCAGTCAACCCTGGTGCAAATTCAAGTTGATACCTTTTGTCTATATAACACTTTGAAGAAACTATGAAAGAGCAACACATCTCTTTACAGGGAGCTACTTTGCCCCTTACAGATGTTTTCCATATGGTAAGTGGAAGGTTGGCCCCTTCCCCCTCCACTCATCAGTGTTCTCACATCGTAGCAGGCATCTACAAAGACAACACAGCTGTAAATTATATTCCACAGAAGCCTCCATCAGCACGTACTGTGCATGGACAAGCTGACTTTCATCATACAGGGCAGGAATACACACCATTGTAGCCTGTTTATGGCGAGGATTTTGACTTCTGAGTTTCCCATCGTACCAGTGTACTCAGGGGTGAGTGGTCAAGAGAAGCCAGACTAGGCTTGAGATGCTAAAATGATGAAATGGAAAAAATAGATTAAATTAGAGATTACTGCAGATGGTCATACTGGTGGGTTCCACATCTTCCCCCTCAAATCCTTATGGGAGGGAAGGAAAATTCTCTCTCACACAAGATCATTATTTTAATAGAAGAATCTGAGGCACCTCAATGGGGTTAAGACCTATTTGTAGACACTGGTACATAGTCATATACACGGGATGAAAGGCACACCTTTACAACAGGGAGCCTTCGGGTAAAGAATTGATCTGCTGCCCCATATTTCATGTTGCTGCCATCAATAGATAATAATAGTTTTAATTAAAATGGCCTTAAAAGCACAGCTGGACTTTTTAAAGGGCAGAGTTGCATTT
This sequence comes from Chaetura pelagica, assembly GCF_000747805.2. Taxonomy (NCBI): domain Eukaryota; kingdom Metazoa; phylum Chordata; class Aves; order Apodiformes; family Apodidae; genus Chaetura; species Chaetura pelagica. The sequence goes on from NW_009954539.1 coordinate 1,788,086, forward strand.
CCACATGTTCAGCACCTGTAATGGGAATCAAAGCATCATTCTGTCACGCTTGCAGTCTGGTTCAAAAGAGTTCCTCACCCTAGGTGAGGATGTACTCAGGATGTCTGGTCCTTTCATAAATCCCAATACTTTTTTTGGATGTTGGAATTATTCTGACACTTGAGTCTTGAATGCAGGTGTGCCTTTCCAAAGTGCAATGGGCAATGGAGACATTTCCTTATCTCAACCAGTCCTTCCCCAAAACACATAATTATCTTATCTCAGAAGCAGTCAACTTCAGAACAAAAACCAGCAACATTCAATCATGGAATTTGTGTTAAAAAAGAAATAATCCTTTTGGCCTATTTCCCTGTGCTTTTGGTTTTAGAGAAGCATGGAACCGCCTATGCTAGTCTATATTTAATTTGAAACTGGACCATTATGTTTCTTCATGCTAGCCAACATTTGTAACATATACAGATACTAGTTTATATATTTTGCTAGCAGTTATTATATGTTATTGCATAATAGTAATATAATCTCTAACATTTCTACAAAATAAACTCCAATGTTAAGATTTCAAAAGCCAACTACTGATCTTAGCTGTTTCACTCCTGGTCATTTCACCATAAACTACTGTGGCTACAACTTTAAGTGGGCTCAGAAATAAACCTTAAATAATATCTACTTCAACTTTCCTTCTCTCTTCTTTGCTTTTTCATTCTTACTTCCTTCTGAGTTTTCTAAAATGAGTATCGCTGTTGGCTCACTTCTTAGAATCTACAAGATACTTCCCAATAACTTGAAATATTTTAATTTTCTTTCTTTAACATGTCTTCATGTTCACCTTTTTCTGTTCCTCATGACAGCATTTCTAATGCTTTATTACCAACTCTCTAACCTTAATTAAATCTATCCTTCTATTTATCTGTCTTTGTCCCTCATTTCAGCTTATGCACTCTTTGTCTCCCAGACCACTTTCTGATCTTTCCATAAGTCATCACTCACTCACTTTTGCCCAGAATTTCTCTCTCTGCTGTTTTTCTTTCCAACTTTACTTCTGTAGATCCTTGTCTCCTTCTAACATGATCTCCTCTGTAAAGAAGTGAAGGGTTTTCCTGTCTTGATATAATTCCATCCAAAACTGACTTTATCCTCTTTCAACCAGCTTTTGGCTCTACAACTGTATTAGCGGAAACCATAGAAAGCTGGATCTACTCCTTAAGGTAGCTGACAGAGCTTTGGCAGTTACAAAGAGGGCAGTGGGCATGCAAAAGAAATTCAGTGTTTGTGTATAGGAACAGGAGGATGATGAAAGCCCATCTGAAGTAGCCAGCAGTTGGCATCCAGAGCCAGACTCCTCAAACCTTCAGGGAGTTTTCATACTTCCCACAAGCTTAACCTCATCATCTTGAATATTTGATAGAAGTGAAGCATGGAGGGGTTTTGTTTGAGTGTGTTGTGTTTTTTTGTTTGTTTGTTTTATTTTTTTTTTTTATTTTTTTTTGGTTGTAATGATTCAGTTTGCTTAAGGCAAAGCAAGCAAGAGAGAGACATAAAAAAAGGGCACGTGCCACCTTGGTGTCAAAAAGAAGCATGTTTGTGCCTAGTCCATTGAAGAAATGGCTCAAAAACACAACCTTTCTGGAAATACTTTCCTTGTGAAAGGCTGGGGCTTCTTCCCCAACAATGGTGGACCCTGGGTTTGACCTGCTCTGAGACTGGCTGAACTCAGAAGCCATCATTTCTAGCAAGCTTTTATTTTTCCTTGATAAATTAGTGTCACTTAATTGCCGTAATATTTCCTCCCTTTGTCTTTAGCTGGGCATGAGGCAACTGAAAATGCACAGCCAAGTCTCACATAGCTCTTAGGAAATGCAGATATTGTGAAGCAGAGTGTGTTTGGGGGCAATATTTGCTCCTCAAAAAGAGCTTGTTGATGGTGTGAATCATTGATCCATCTGTAAGGGATGAAATTCATCCAACTCCATGGAAACAACCCTTTTCTGCTACGTAGTACTTATGACAGGTGTTGCAGAGAACAAAACTGGGGAGAACAAAATATAAGCAAGTCCACACTGCAAAATAAAACATCCTGGTCCTGATCTGGAAGAGAATACAGCAAAGATGTCTGCTGATTCAGCTTTGGCTTTTGAAGCGACTGGCCAGGATGCCAAGTGGGGTGGTGTTTTTGACTTGTGGGCAAATTTTAATCAGGCACCAGGCAGAGTCAACCAACTAATTACTCACAGGCCACTTGCCCAGTATGAAAAGGGAACAATTTTCAATCTTTGACAGATTGGATTTGAACAGGCAACAGAAGTGAAAGCATCTATTGTCCATTATCCAGCCCAGCCCCGAGACTTCCAATTTCTCAGTTACCATGTAGCCTGTTCAGAAAAGGTTTGTCAAGTAACAGCCTCTCTAAACAAATTACATCAAAATTCCTTAAACTATGCCACATATTCAACTTGCCTTTCCAAAAAGAGCCACATAATAAGTTTCTAACAAGGACAGTGGTTATTAAAGCACTCTAGATTTTCTAGGTCAAAGAGGTGAAAGTCAAAATAACTGAAATAAAATATTCTATAAATCATGTGCGTTTACTTACAAATACCAAAAAGCAAGATATGAAGAGACCTGCTGCTATACTAACCAAAATTCAGCTAAGCATTTTGAATTACCATGTCCTTGATGAAAGCAAGATTTAAGGCGCCAGATTTGGCTTTTGAAATACTCAAACGATTCAAAACCAAACAGAGTTTAGTAGAAGCTGGATCTTTCTTTCTTTTCCCACTCCTTCCTCCAAAATGTCTAAGACAGACATAGCAAAAATACACTGGTAATGCATGTTATTCCTTTTTGTACAACTGAAGGCCAAAAGTAGATATACACACTTTCTTAGGTAACCCGGGGTCTAAACTGAGAAGTGTAAAATTTCTTAACGTATTTACAACAAGGACATTTTTTTAAATTGCCATCTGTATCCCCTACTTCCTAGAAATATTAAGAACTGAGATTTCTGAAAAGAACATTGCACCTTTACAGTATATTTTGAGACATCCTTTTTCACAGTGCTGCATCTTTATATTAGTACATAGGAAGAGAAAAACATGTATTTGCTGCATATTTTCTTCTTTTGGAGACTCTCCTTATTTTTCTACTTCCCAAATATGTTCAAAACCATACTCACTGTGAAGACTGGTGGAGTTTATCAGTTTTTCAAGGAATATGCTTTGTCAAGAATAAAACACATCTCCCATTTCATAATTTCCCAAGTTTTTATCTGTAACAATGATTTTGCAGTGGTTCAGAGTGAAATTCATTGGAAATAAATGTGCATTTAGCTAATAAAATGTTGATTTAAAGAAAAAAAAAAAAAAAAAAAAAGAAGATTCAAATTGAGGGTCTAAAATGGGTGCAAAGAACCTGCAAAGCTACCTTCTAATGTGGGGCATGGACCAGCCCAGTACAAGTAAACCAGTGAAGTAAGAAGGAAGTGGCTAAGAACAGCAGTGGATGCTCTTGTTCAATAAAGACTTGGAGCAGTCTCTGTTGGTGGGCTCCACTGAGCCCCAGATGTAATCCTGGCCTCACCCCACACTTCCTGGCCAAAAAAAAAAAGGAAAACTGTTGGGGTGGGCTGTGGTACCACTTGCTTTCCTTCTGGATGAATCCAGAGGAGGAAGGGATCAGGATAAATTATAGGTCCCTGCAAAAGCTCTGTGTGTTTATGATCACACCATCTGGAAACAGTGATAACTGCACTATTAATGGAGGCGTTACTACAGAAGATCTGCCGTGTCTATTAAAACCAGCCATGCTGTGTGCTGGCTCATGATACATGTTTGCTCTAATTTCCTCCCTGACATTTCATTCTTAAAGCTGTCAATAACCCGTTAACCTTCCTGGCACTGAAATTCTAAAACAAAGTCCTATTTCAGTTCTAATTCTGCATCTGAACTGTGATAAGTAATATCAAAAGCTAAGTTCACAATACATAGTTGCCCTGATTTAAATCATGGTATAGGAGTTGGGTTGTTGTTTTTTTTTTCTTGCTTACACAAAGCTCTTTGCATCATAAACCACAACAGAACAATGCTGTTATGGGATATACTAAAATTAATTTCTTAATTTGATGGCAGAATAGTGAATGTTCTTTACTGGTAACTGACAGCTTAATCTTGCATTTTTCAATGACCAGAAGTGTCCTGTAATCAGGGGGATTGCTCACATTCATACAGCTTAAAGTCAGAAGGGAAAATTAGATCATCTAGTCTGACCTCCTGCATACCACAGACCACAAAATTTCAGCCAGTTGCCCCTATTTTGGGCCAGTAACTGGTTTAACAAAAGTATATTTTCCAGAAATTCATTTGACCTCCATTTGGAGTCATCAAAAACTAGACAATGCAGAACTTCACTTGGTAGTTTGTTCCTCTGTTAATTTTCTTGTGCTTTTTTTCCTAACTTGAATTTCTCTGGTATTACTTTTCTATAAAACTTCAAGTTAGAAGAACAGCAATTGTAACTGTCTCCACAATAATGGTAGCATTAATGTGAAAGTTACATGTCCAATCAGGATGCCAAGAAGTCTTTTGGCTACGTGCACAGAAATATTTAAGCACCAGCTGATCCAGATAAGCCCACTGCTGGATTTACTGAAATGTCCATGCCAGGTACTAAAGGATATTTCTATGAAAGCATTTTAGTTTGGATCAGGGGTGCAGTTTTGAAATAAATCTCCCATTCACCCCCAGTTTACCGCACATCAGTTTGCACTGTGGCATGATTTCAGAGCACAGTAACTGGACTGTTTTTTGGATAAAACCAAATAAAAAGATGCACTCCAGCCACTAACAGGCATTTGGTCAACGTGACCAGACTAGACCTAATGCTAGAGTGAAAGTAAACCCTGCTGCAGTGGTCATCCTATAGACATTGGGTTAACACTGACCATTCTACCCATCTGCTCCTATTTGTGCTACTTGCAGAGCAGCCACACCCTAATTCCCCCTGACCTTGTGCCAGCAGCAGCAGAGAACAGAAAACCAAGATTTAGTACATCATTTCAGGAAAACAGCAATTGGAAAAATTTATTTACTTGAACAATAGATGGGTATTAATCCACAATCCAAAGAACAATGGCAGCAATCAGAAGGTAATGCAGCCAAGAATTGTGGACTAAATTGTGGACTAAATCACCTGGCTCATCTTAAAAAGACTAACTCAGAAAAACAAAGGGTTTCTAGGACAACTGCCAGGAAAAGATAAGGGTAAACACTGATGTGGAAAAAGGACAAAAAAATCTGACCTAATAAATACCAGAACATTCAAGATTCAGGAATGGCTATTCTACAAAATTTTAGAGATTATTAGGATAGTGGGTTTAATTCTTTGTTTCCAGTCAATGATCTGCAACTTACTGTCCGAGGGAAGTATAGGAACACATCTTCAGGACCTGAAACCATTTGCCCAGTTCAAGAGATATAGGTAAATTAAACATTCAATGTTAAAGGAGACATAAAATGAGACAGGCAATTCCACACAAGACCACTTAAGAAAGTTGGGTTTTTTTTGTGGCTGCCAGACCAGCAGTGCCATTCTCAGAAATCAGAGCTTCTGCATGAGAGAGAAAGTACCAAGAAATGAGCAAAGAGCAGCAAGATGACTGGATCAATGGTGACTTCAAAATATTTTTTATTTTTGTTGAGGAAACTTCTTGGAGAGTATAAATGTCAATGCACGAGAGGACATGGCAAACCAAGATTTATTACAGAGATGTTTTGGGAAGCAACTGGCACAGCAAAAGTAAGACTATTTTAGACTTAGTTCACCATGGTTTTATCCATCTTTCAAATAATATTTCCTGTAAGCACTTTCTCCAGGAGTTGAAAGGCAGAAAAGCTATTAGATTGGCCAGTATGAACTGTTCTATATCAAATTCCTAATTATCCCACCTTTTTAGAACACAATAGTAGCATGAACTTTTTTACAGGGACAAAGTCACTAGCAATTTCAGCATGCACTTTCAGAAGAGCACAAATATATCTTTTTAATATTTTTCTTTGATAGCCCACCCCTTGCCTCTTTCTGCTTCTAATATTTTTGAATTTCCAAGGGATGGATTTATTTTTTATTCTTTTGTGCTTTCTCCTTTCTGGGAGTACTAAAGTACAGAAATATTACAAAAACAATGGCAGACAGTATTTGTTTCAATCAGGGCTAAGTACCAACATAAAACACACAAAAGCTTTGCTCTTAGGCTTCCAGCAAAGGTCTGTCAATCCAGAAGTCTGCAGTATATTGCAGAACAGTGCAGGCAGAGTTCATGTTGATCTAATCAATTACTTTTCGGGATGTCCAAGACTGGAAATAGGTGCTAATTTAAAATGAGATTTTAAGTTTTGGACTGTTTGGGAAGGTAATCAGTATCTAAAAGAACTTCTCAAAAGATAAACTTCGTCTTTGAATTCCAGATAGAACTGAAATAAAACCAACTCCAAACAAAGGGGTGAATCTGAAAAGAATAACAAGGTAATTTTGAAAACCTCGTAAGGTTCCGAGAAATCTCTTTAGTCTTTGACTCTTTGGCTGGATATATGCAAACAGTAATCAGTTCCAGGCATGCAGTAGCACTGCTCACTCATAATAGAATAAAATTATAGTTTACATAGGAACTCAGAATTGAGACAATCTCTCACTATTTGGCAAAGGAAAGTATCAGGAAAGCAGAGGGGTGGAGCGGGAAAGGTTGTAAGGGATAAGGAAAGAAAATTATACTGTTCAGACAAATTACACAACACAGGAGAGAAGAGGGGCAGATGGACAGCAACAGCAGAAGGATCACAAACTCAAGAAGAAATGGACATACCACAATTCAAAGAATTTGACAAGGGGTAACATCAAGCAACCAGGCTGATCTACCATTATCCATGGAGAAATGTCCTTGCCACTGCAGTTAGTTTTCATCAGTGTACAAGCACATTATCTGATGGACACATTCATGACAGTCTTCAAAATGGAATTCAATATTCTCCTGTCCCCACTGGAAACCTCACCTTCTTACCCAGTTCTGGCTAATGTAACCAGCTGGGCCTGGAAAGATGCCATATGTGATCATCTCCTGTATTGCAGCTTTCTTTGTCAATGCTGGAAAACAAAACCTCAGGCATGATAATACCAAGAGTTAACACACACCAGTGCTGCTATGCCAGCTCAAACCAGTTACATTTTTCTGACTCTGTGGTGGTTTTAAGTTTTCCTTCTCTTCTTCCCCCTCCTCTGATCAAGGACACACATGGCTACCCAAAAGCAGCAAAGCCGTTCTACCAAAATTACTCTCCTTTAGTAACAAGACCGCAAAAGACTGAAACACACAACAGTGTCTGCCACCACCCTATTCTAGTTGATTGTCTTTTAATAGCTACAATAAAGTTGTGCAAAGGAATAATATTCCACATCCTTGACTCTCCTGGGCAGTATATGGACAATCCCAAAGGAAAGTGTGCCTTAGCTGATTCTGCTACTTTATGGGTAAAACAGGAAGTTCAGTCCCCTTTTATTGTACCTTTTTAGTTTTGAAAGGCTGCCCAAACAGTTCCAAGTTGAGTTGAAGCAAAGTTATTGATGTCAAGAAGCCAAGATCTTTCACCATGGCTTGCTGAATGAGGAAGGAAGAAAACTGTTTGTACTCAGCTGTCCTTTGCTTCTCCAGGCTAGCTTTGAGCCAAAGAACCAGGAAGAGGAGAAAGATGAATAAGTGAAAAGGGATAATATTTGTCTTTTAACAAAATCACAATGTTCTGCTCTTAGCTCTAGCAGCCAAGACTCACTGTTGCATCTTTAAGATAGATAGTCTCTTCTGTGAGAGACGACAGGCTAATTATAGTGCTCCTGCCAGAGGGAACTCACACATGCAAACCATTATGTAAAATATAATTTTTTTCTTTCAAAATGCTCAAGATCATTAGACATGGTTTTTTCAATGCTAGAAAATCAAGCCAAAAATGAAAATAAACAGTTTCAAGTATTTGCAACATAATTCCCTCATGCATTTATGGAAATATAGTAAAAAGTGCCTTAAAAATGTGGTTTGACATTTCATGTTGCTCTGTTTTTCTATTTTTCCAGTTCTCAACATTTGCCCTCTTGTCCTGTATCATTTCAGCTCCACTGCAGTTTGGACAAGATGATGGTGGTAGCCTTTGTCCTTTCTACAGCACTTTTGTTTCAGCCAACGTGTGACAGAAAGCATCTCTGGGACTTGCCACAAGTGACAACAAAGCTTTATAAATTCTATTCTGCATAAACCAAATGTAAACTCATTGCCTGCAAACACAATAAGTGTTCCAAGATAACGACATGTACAGCATTGCTTCCCTAACAATGTGCTTTAGTCAATTAAGGCTAAAGTGATGATCTACTTCATTTATCATGGAAATACCATCTCTTTTTCCAAGCTCCCCTTCCTCCAGAAGGAGTTTCGTTTGATACTCTATCACCTTCCAGAGCAATTCTTACTTTAAGACAAATAATAGAACAAATTCACCAACTTTGGCTATGACGATGATGTGAAGCAGCTTCATCTCTGTTTTATGTGAAGAGAACTGAACTCCTGCCTATCTAAACTAACTGGTGCTTTAAAGGTTTTGTCTGGTTTATAAAGCACGGGACTATTGACAAACCAAACACCACAGTCTAATGGATTAAGCAAGCAATTGCATGCCACAAATTCCTGAGTTTTAATTCAGACTCTCTTGGTGCTCACCTTCTTGTTCCATAAAATTGAGATAATATTTATCCTCTACTTCATGAGGGTGTTGTGAGAGTGAGTAAATATTTAGACAGCTCTTCAAAAGGTCAGTCCTAACCAGGCACCTGTATTTTACTCAAGTAAACTATTTCCTCAGATTCCCATGATGTGATCATAGCTCCCTTCTCTAGAAAGATTATCAGTTCATAATATCCATCCACATGCATAAAGATAAGCACTGATTTGGGGCTACAGAGGGATTTCACCTATAAACTCACTATGTATATAAATAATGCCCCTACTACAGGAATAAGTCAGAAAACTTAAGTGCTAAGAAACTTTTAACTTATTACTGATCTTAGGCCAGAAGTGTGACACCTCCCTATGTGTTGGTAATACCAGTTGATTTTTAAATTGTCATTTAGTACCTGAATTGCATAAAAACACATGGTGGAAAAATAATTTATTTTCTACAAAATGTCTCAAGAACCACATTCTTCTAGATACTTCAGAAAACTATGCTTTATAAAGGTTTAAAAGAAAAGCTTTTAAATCCCCTACTTTATTAGATGGGCAATTCCAGAGACTCGACACACTGTATAATCCCATCAGTGGATAGTTCTCAACAAAAAAGTCACACATAAGGAAAAAAGACTCCAGACCAAGGCAAGAGGCAGAAAGAGGTTAAATCGGTTACGACCAGGTTTTTCCTCAGTTTTAACTCATAAGTGATGACATAAAACCCAGAAAAAAACAGCTCCAACTTGAAAATGATTTAAATTTGCCAGCTCCAGCCATTTCTGGAAGTGAGCCAGGCTTAATTTGGATTTAGGCTTCTCAAAGTTTGCACAGCTCTAACTTTAACCTGCTGCAGCCTCCAAAGTGGACCTGGTTAAGAGACACAAACAATATTCCACCTAATTTAACACAAGTGACAGTTTGTTCTCTCCACGTACCTGAGAGTGGGGATTCAAACGTTTTAGTTGCTTCATTCCAGGAGGGGGTGGTGCCATGTCTGTACGAGCAGAGCTGCCCACTTTAGAAACACCTCCAGAACCGCTC
>NW_009954539.1:1797983-1809537 GCF_000747805.2 Chaetura pelagica
ACCGCTCTAACGCTGTCTAAGGATAATGGTCACAAGAAGGAATAGGACTTGTTTTCCAGGAGGGAATATTTTCAGAGTCAAGCTTGTAATTTGTATTTGCAAATCTCCAAATTCAACAATTTCTCAGCCTCTATAAACTTGCAGATGGAAAGATCCTGTATTTGGAATAAATAATGTCTAAGCTTCACCTTCATTACAGGGCATTTTCTGTCAGAAAAGTGCTATATCCTGACTCCTGAAATACACAGAAGGCCTTTGTAGTAAAGCTATCACACTGGGCTGTTCCAAGTGTGCACCTAAGGAGGTTAGCATTAATAGTACCATAGAAAGCTTTTTTTTGGGGGGAGGCAGGAAGAAAACACCCCACCAAGCAGTGATTGGGAATGCCAATCGCTCTCTCAGGATCTTGCCTGAAATTCAAGGGTACTTTTTATTTTAATACACAGAAATGAACTTTTGTACTTGTTAAAAAAAAATAAATCACAACATTGAAATGTAAGTACATTTATCTTTTTACTATTTTTCCAGCCCTTTCACCAAAATATGCTGGTCATTAAAACACTGCTGTGTAAATAAAAAAGGTTCTGCTTTATAACTTGCCTTCTCTTTTCCCGCCTTACACACACAATGTGAACATTGTTTGCTAGATTGTGCTCACACTCATAGCACCAGACTTTGATGTCACACAGCAAGTGCTATGACTTCATTACATGTATACAGAACACACAAGGGTTGTGTGAAAACATTACCAATCCACACAATAGATATGCAGTGCCTGAAGCTTTGGAGCAGGTCTCTGACCATCAGGGACATACAGCAAATAATCTGACCACATTGGGGTACATCAGAATAGCAGTGACAGTACACAATGTTTGATCAAAGGATCTCAAAGCATGGTTTGATATCAATCCTTCTACAGGAAAGTTGGGGAGGGACATTTTCTAAGGGCATGTAGTGATAGGACAGGAGGGAATGGCTCTAAACTGAAAGAGAGGAGATTTAGGTTAGACATTAGGAAGAAATTCTTCACTATGAGGGTGGTGAAACAGTGGCACAGGTAGCCCAGGGAAACTGTGGATGCCCCCTCCCTGGAAGTGTTCAAGGCCAGGTTGGATGGGGCTTTGAGCAACCATGTCTAGTAGAAGGTGTGGAACTAGATGATCTTTAATATCCCTTTCAGCTCAAACCATTCTGCGATTCTAAGATTTGATAGCATTAAAGAAGATAAAAGATTTTCTTACAGGAAAGCAAAATGGGAAAAAAAAATAAATATTTGCATTCAAGTTGTCAACAAGTCAACAGCAAGTTGACAACATCATTGTCATCTGCAAGTCACACAACTCTGAGCTAAGCCCTAGTGGTATCTGCTGCATGCAATAAGACAGAGCAACCTTCTGTAAAGCTGATACCTACAAAATGAGAGACTATGATGTTATTATTACTAATAAGCATAATATAAAAAGATGCATCAGATATTAAATGCAGCTGAAGGGGATCTAACATGCAACTCTTGAAGATGACTGGATTTTCTACACTTTAGTAGTTAAGAATGGCTTGCTTTTAAACCACAGTTGTCCACATAAAGTTACTGTGGGAAGGCCCCCTTTTTAGTAGATTAAACTGTATGTGACAATGCCCTAAAGGCTGTACATGGGGCTGCTCTGAGAACTGGGGTTTAAGACTGCAGCTTTAGAGAAGCCAACAGCAATAAGACTTGACCTTGAGTTAAAACAGTCACAGAAAATACTCCTGGACTCTCAAAAAACACTTCACATACAAATTGTGTCCACCTCTGGAGCCCTCAACACAAGAGGGACATGGACCTGTTGGAAGGAGTCCAGAGGAGGGCTGCAAAAATGATCAGAGGGCTGGAGCACCTCTCCTACAGAGACAGGCTGTTCAGCCTGGAGAGGAGAAGGCTCCAGAGGGACCTTATTGTGGCCTTCCACTACATGAAAGGGCTACAGGAAAGCTGTAGAGGGAGTGTTTACAACAGTGTGTAGTGATAGCATGAGGGGTGATGGTCTTAAATTAGAGCACATGAGATTCAGATTGGACGTTAGGAAGAAGTTCTTTACTATGAGGATGGTGAAGCACTGGAACAGGTTACCCAGAGAGGTGGTTGGAAGCCCCACCCCTGGAGACACTCAAGGTCAGGCTTGACAGGGCTCTGAGCAACCTGATCTAGTTAAAGATATCCTTGCTCACTGCAGGGGGGGCTGGACTAGGTGACCTTTAAAGGTCCCTTTCAATCCCACAGATTCTATGATCCTATGATTCATTCTATGATTCTATGTTGTGGGACTAGCCCCATTAGTGCTTTCTGGGGACCATTCCTCAATGCCAGGACACAGATCAGGGGTCTGTCAGGGCCAGAAATAATTTTGAGAAGGTGGTTTGGAGACAGCCATACTATTCTGGGGGATAAGAAAGTTGAATGTTACAGACATAAGCCATTCCACGCTCATTAGCCTCGGTGTCAAAAAGGGCAGACAGTTATTCTTCTGCTACACATCCAGCTTTATGCAGTCAGCTGCCCCAGTTCTGCTGAAAACCTCAGCCCAGATAGCTGGAAAAGTGTCCTAATAGACTAGTTACTAATTGCAGTGCCAAGGACTTCCCTAACTTAAAAGCTATTTGAATATACACACGATAAATAGGCTTTGTTGAGGAAGTCTGAATATGAGGCAAAGCAGGTATCTTTGCATGCAGGCTGCGTTTATGTGCTTGATAAGGTCTTATTCCAATATGGAGGGGAAAGAAAAAGAAAAGCCTTCACTTTCAGAAGCTCAACTGCTTTATCTGACACAGCCTCCCAGAAAAGCAGTGTCCTCACACATCAGAACAGGCAGCCTGCCAGCTTGGGCTAAATTGGCTATGAGGAAGAAGACATAATATTATAGTTAATATTGGAAAACATTGTAATTTGGTTTTTTGCTTGCAATTTTATCTGAGAAAAACAAGGTGGTTGGGGAAAAAGAAACAACATAAGGTGTGCCTGGCTGCTGGCAACTCCTTAACCCTATCTAGTTGGGAATGCTTTGCTTGATTCAGAGCAAACCATAATAGGGCTGATAAAGACAGGACCAATAAAAAACATTAGGCTGAGAAATCTGTTCCTTGGGATGAGATAAAGAACAGCATAGGACAGCAGAGTTAGCAGCAGCTCTGGATAGCAGAAAAAGGCAGAGAGAAGGTAAATAGGGATCTCATTTTTGCCTCTCATGCCAGAGAAGACAGGAAAACAAATAATTACATTTAATCCTATCCCTGACACAGTTTAATAAAGGTGTTTATATGAACTTAGATCAGCTGATAGTTCTATTATAGGAAAACCTCTTCCTGGGAATTCAAATTAGAGAAACATGACAGTGATTGTGCCACCGTTTTAGTCATTATTTCTTCTTCCATTTTGTCTGCTCAGCCTCGTGTGCTATTTGTGACATTCTCTACACTTCATTGCTGTAATTGCATCCTACACTTGAGTGTCTCAAAGCATACGGGGCACTTCAGGGATCCAAGACAGAGCCCAAATAACCCATTTGGACATGGCAGTCACAAAAGAGGAACAGCCAAAAAGAATAGAAAAGAAAGGTCAACAATGAGAATAATGAGACCATTAAATACAGAAGCAAATGACACATTAAAAACTAGCAAAGACCTTCCAGAGGTTTTCTGGATGGACAGGTAAATTCTCTCCTCACCTTGTGGAAGAGCATATTGGACTTTTCCATATTTAGGTTATTATATTATTTTAAACATGCTCATCACATCACCTAGTTAAACTGTATATTTTGGGTCTATTTGTAATGTACCGAATATTTTGGTTGAAGCTGTAATTTGCAACAGGGAGTGCATTTCTGGATGATTATAACTTGTCTCTGGCAGTGTTTTAAGGCATGAAGTCAGAAGGATGGGTGACTTAAACTACCCAAGATGAGCAATAATCCCCCAGCAATGATCTGGATTGTCTTACACCTATTATACAATATGAAATGTATATAATACCTATAAACAAGAACAGTTAGGGCTGTGTATTTAATAAGTCTTACTCAGAACCCATTAGCAGCAAACCTAAATGTTCAATTGTCATAATTTTATTTCAGTTTAACAGCTGCCACCTCTGCAACTCTCAGTCACCTTCGCCAAGACAGATAAAGGCTTAATGATCAAAACTAATGGTTCCACTTGTAGCCTGCTCATCCTGGTTTATTTAGCTGCTCTGGATATGGTCACCTGTACATCCTTACAACCACAGCTTCCTTTAGCACTTATGGCTTCATCTTCTCCCCACTCACCTTCTACTTCTCATCCCTTTAGGATCTCCCTTTAAGAGATATGCTTCTTCAGTCCTCTTCTCACAGAATCACAGAATAGTTCTAGTTGGAAAAGACCTTTAAGATCTTTGACTACAACCATAATATAACTCAACCAAGCCCAGTGCTAAACTATGCCCCTGAGCACCACATCTACCTGTCTTCTGAACACCTTGAGGGATGATGATTCAACCACCTCTCTGGGCAACCTGTTTCAGTTTTTTAAAACCTTTTCAGTGAAGAAGTTTTTTCTAATACCTAATCTAAACCTCCTCTGGTGAAACATCTCCTCTTGGCCTGTTGCTTGTTACTAAGGAAGTTCTCTGTGGCCTACAGCAATTCAACCTTCTTCTATTTAAGTGCTATGTTATATTTAGGTAATTTCTGTGCCAGCCTGAGCTAATGACATGCACAAACAGTGCTTCCATCTGCCCTTGGACTATTCTCTCAACTCTTCTGTCCAATCCTGCCTCTCCATCATTGTCCTTGACAGCTCCAGTTAAAACCGTTTCTCATTTTGATCCACTTCATAATAAATGAGACTTGCATTCACACACTACTGAGCCCAATGAGTTTTCAAGTACCAGTTAAGAGCCATGGGATATGATTTCAACAGACAAGACAAAAAATTACAAAAATCTCCAACAGTATCATGAATTTTCAAATGCATCAACTACTTTAAACTACTATGTGCCATTTTTCTGTATTTGGATATTTGACTTGCAAAAAAATATGTCTACTCATAACACTGAATCGCATTCCTCTTAAGCATACATTAAAAATGCAGTCCTTTTTCCATGTATTTCTTAACACATAATTTGTTTAGAGGTATAGGATGCAATAGCATTACACAGAACTGCTGCTAAGTAAATAAATAAATAAAAACATGCATCTCTGAAAGTGCCTTCTCCTATAAGTCTGCAATTGGTGAGATGAATTTCAGCCTTACTATTTCAGAAAATATGAACTTCTTTATTATAAACATATAAACCTCCCAATTTTTATTTTATTTTAAATGTTTTAACCATGTTAGCCATATAAACCTGGGCTTCCTGTAAAAGATAAGAGTGGCTAATCATGAATATTTACATCAAATTATAAATTATTATGGGCTTCCTTTAAACATCAAACCAGTTGTCAACAAATCAGACTGTTAACTGAAATTACTGAAACAGTGACTACATATTTCACCAAGCAATATCTTAACAGAATGACTTGTCACACAAGCAACCTTTCCAACTTACTGCAGTTTAAACACAAGAGTTCTCAGGATGAAACTAGAGTGCAGAGATCTCTTGTTAAAATAGGAGAAATTAAGTTCCAAAAAAGTGATTTTTCTGAATTTACACACCTTACAAGACTGGAAAGTGAACATTCAGAAAAGCACATGCATTTTCTTCATGGGTAGGATGACAAAAATATTGCATTTAAGTAGCCTGAGGGTACAGTGAGAATCCAGAGAACTATCATTATGGCCTTCTTAGACCACACAGTAGGATATTCAAGTTGAGGCACTGGACTGCATCCTCTGCAAGTGCATCCTGCAACACTTTGCTACCCCCAGATATTGTTTTTTAAAACATATGTAACATTTAAATTAGTTTCAGCAGTACCCTCCCATAACACAAGCCAACTGGTACAGCTGCAGCCATCTGTCCCTGGTGAACAAGAGCATGTGGGTGGCCCTGCAGCCTGGTCCAGTTCAGCAGACTCAACATGCACAGTGAGTGGACGTGTTTCTAGATGAGCTATGGTGCCTTCTGAGGAGAAGCAACATTTCTTACAGTTCAGTAAATGCCATTTTCAGCATTCTCCTCTGACAGTCCTAGAATTTGTATTAGTTGCATGTACAGACCCAAAATTAATCTGGCTGCACAGCAGAGAAAAACTACTTTCTGACAGACTCTGGAATGATTATTATTATTATTATTATTATTATTATTCCTTCCACTTATCTGTGGAAAGAAGACAGGGAAGATTTACTCTATTAATGAAGCCCAGGCCCAGGCAAGTGTACAACCAAGTGTTAAAGCCTTTTAGTTTGGTTTAGAAAGAAGCAATAAGCAGATAACCAAACTGGTTCTGAAATATTTAATCCACAAAAAAAATCTCAAAAAAATAACCTTGAAGCCATAAAAATAACTGTTTATTAAGTCTTGCTCCACTTTGTTATGAACACTTTGACTCAGTGCTAAATTAAGAAATACGCCTCAACAAGGAGCAGGCCATAAGATACGTTATCAGGCTGTAATGAAGCAACAGGCATATCCAGTCACCAGGAACAACAACCTCTTAGGAAACTCACTCAGAAAAACATGCCTGAAGTTTTTGTTTTTGTAAAGGTTCACCTCTGACTGATCTTTTCTGAAGCACAAACTCCTGGCAGAAGGGCTGACTAAACTCTTTGTTGCCCATGGTAGTGAAACTGTGGTATATTTTAAGCTGCCTTTATAGAATCTACCTCATTAATGTGAATTTCATCCAGGACACTCCAGTAAGTCACCTATTTGCAAAGCTTGAGAAGTAGAAAATTAGTGCAAATTCAGCCTTTTGCACGTTGGCTTGAATTTCAGACTTCATAAAAACCTTCCCTTCTGAAATGGGAGGATCATCTGAGCCACATTTTGAGACCAGACGATGACAGACTAGCTGAGCTTCCGGTGAAGTCCTATCAACACTTTGTGGTTGGCAGCACAGCTACTGTGATCAATTAGGTTAATTAAAACTGTATGGAATACAGGCTTAATGTGCAATTCCCAACGTGGTTAGAAGGGTGGCAAATGTGTTACAGCATGATTTTAACTGCATCAGGTACATCCACAAAGCCTTTTCAATGTAGATCTTGAATCCAGAGAATGATGGGAAGGCAGAAAACTTGAATTTACAGCATCCCTAAACATGCTCTCAACTACATCACAATTCCCAGGCTCACTGAGGCTGGAAGGCACTTCTAGAGATTGTGGAGTCCAACCCTCTGCTCAAAGCAGGATCACCTACAGCAGGTTGCTGAGGTATGTGTCCACTTGGGTTTGGAGTATCTCCAAGTATGGAGACTCCATAATCTCTCTGGCCAGTGTTCCCATGTTGGATCACTCTCCCAGTGACAAAATTTTTCTATTCAAGGGCAATCTTCTGTATTTCAATCTGTACCCATTGCTTCTTATCCTTTCACAAGGAACCACTGAAAAAAGTCGAGTCCTGTCTACTTCACTCCCCTCCAATCAAGTATTTATACATCTGGACAAAGTCCCCCTCAGCCTTCTATTCTAGTTGTACTGTCCCAGCTCTCTCAGTCTCTCCTCATATGAGACATGCTTCAGTCCTCTAGTCATCTTAGTGGCCTTTCACTGGACTTACGCCAGTATGTCTTATACTGGAAAGCCCAGCACTCCCAGTGGGTCTGATCAGTGCTGAGCAGAGGGAAAGTATCACTGCTCTGGACCTGTTGGCAACATCCTGACTCACACAGCCTGGAATGCCATTGGCCATCTCTGCCACAAGGGCACATTGCTGGAACATGGTCAACTTGGTGTCCACCAGGGCCCCCAGGCCCTTTTCTGCAAAGTTCCTTTTTGAGATGTGTCCCTGTGGAAAGATCCCACATGGCATGTGACAAAAGAGTCCAACACAGGTTGAAAACCTGAATATAAGCGACGGCGAGGACAGTATCATGTCACACCAACCAGGTGTCTGAGGCCCAAACAAATACCCGAATGGGACATGGATAAGACAGGGCACCATGTTGCAGATTTTTCTAACAAACTGTTAACATAAACACAGTCAAAAGACAACAGGATCAATACATGCCAGCCAATAAAAGAAGGCAGAAAACTTTCCAATCCTCAGAGAAAAGATATATGGTAAAAAAGAAGACGGAAAATTACCAGCATAAGAACTAGACCAAAAGCCAAACTCAGGGCCAGGTATCTCTGAACTTAAGGAAACTGCAGATATGCAAGTGAGCAAAGCAGCATGACATGTCACTCAAACTAAAGCTTAAACTGAACTGCTCAAGATTTTGAGGAAGGGTTTCATAGGCAGAGCCAAGCTTGCAGTGCAACAGATCGAAAATTCCTCTGACTAAGGAGGAAATTGGGTTCCACAGTTCAGCACTTTCTGCAAAGAGAAAGCTTAAAAGTGAAGTCAAAGGCAAGTGTGTGTGGACAGAGATCTGCACTAGAAAGGTCTGCAATGATTCAAAAAACTCTAGTGTTATATGAAATCATACACACTTCCTTCATATCAGGATTGCTGATACTTTATTTTGAACTTGGTGAGACACAGCACAGACGAAGCTAGAAATATTAGAGATTAACTTAGTTTTCCTGGTTCAAGGTTGAGTTTTCACATTGCTTATCTTAATATTATCTTTTACTAACTTATCTTCATTTAAATAGCTCCTTTATGACTTTTATAAATATTTATTTTCATGTTGCAGTGCTGAGATCACACAGCACAGGACCCTTCTTTCTAAAGTACAGGTGGAATATTAAACATAATTAAACTTCGTCCTCAGATGTTACAATCTTCATGTAAGGGAAAAATGTGCACACACACACACACAAAAGATCCTTGTTTGGTTGCTATATTCTTTAAAAACGTAGTAGAAGTGGACAAGCAATGCTTCAATGATGAGAATAAAAGGTCACAAAGGCTTCCCCTTTTTAAGGAAATAATTCTATACACAGATTTTCCCATATACATAAATTAGTAAGGAAGGAGATGCATTATGGGGAGGGGTGGTGGGGTGGAAAAAGGCCCCTATTAATTTGTTGCACTCCCATCATCGCCACAATATTTAGTGTATACTTTACAAACTCTTTTTGTGACCATTAAAGGCTTTCATCAGTGGAGACATGAAGTATGAGGTTCAGCAAGTACATCTTGACAACTGGTCTATTCACCTCTAATTATGGAGGAATTTGAAAATCCCTCTGGTTGTACCTTTTCCTAAAGCAGTCATGGTCACCATGCTACCTGCACCAAGGAGGTGTTTGAATCCCCCTTCCTCCTCCACCACAAATCCATCCCAG
Organism: Chaetura pelagica; assembly: GCF_000747805.2. Taxonomy (NCBI): domain Eukaryota; kingdom Metazoa; phylum Chordata; class Aves; order Apodiformes; family Apodidae; genus Chaetura; species Chaetura pelagica. The sequence goes on from NW_009954539.1 coordinate 1,807,333, forward strand.
CTGATTAGCATGGGAGGCAGAACAAAGCTTAAACTAAAAGCTCATCTTTTTACCTCTCCTGGTGCACGAATCGGTACTATTTTTCAGAAATGCAGTGTAGAATTGCTGACGTGATGGAATTTAATGGTGTTTACACACCCATTTTAGACCTACTTGCTCAATTTGGGTAAGAGAAGATTTTGGCAAATACAGAGTGAAAATACATTTATGTGCTTAGTATATTTAGCATTTACATCTATTAATAAAAAAATAACCAATAATATTATAAAATAATACTGAGCCAAAATGTTAATGTAGTCTCTTCCACGTGCCAAAAGCTTATTTGGGTATATACATAAAGAATGTACATACTCAGAGAGAGACACTAACATCTTGTAATGCAATATGTTTCTGTTATACACACTCCAGACTTCCTAACAGCTGCATATTTTAATATACATAAACTCATACTTGAAAAATAATAAAATGTATTAGTTTTCCACATTAGCCATTTATGACCTAATTTAGGAGAGTATTACATCTTTATAACTTTTAAAAGAGCCATTTTGATAAAACATCCCAATAAACAGACTGAGAAAATCAGGATAACAAGCATCTGTTGCTACGTTGTTTTTTTTTAATGGGCTAATAAAATAATAACACACTTTTATAACTTTTCACAACCATCTAAAGTATTAAAAATGAAACTGATATTGAAAAATGTTCTCATGGTCCATTTTATTTTATTTTTCCACTATGTAAAGTTATAGTACTTACCAGATTAATATTAATATATCTTAATTATGTTGACACAATGGAAATTTGCCAAAGACATTCAAAGAATGGAAATAACTTGTTATTTCCACTACTCTAATTAAGGTGGTGTATTTAGCCCATTTTTTTCACGACATAAGAGTAATATCAATATTTATAACAATGTATAGAGATACTGCATATAGCATCAATGAGCTAATTTTTCTGAGGGTTTGAAAAAAAGTTATTCTATTGGAACACTGTAACTTTGAAGTGAAATGATTATATTTAGAAAGGCAAATTATCACAAACTTTGCAAATTATTTTCTCTGAAAATATGCACTTGTACATCAGGAATTCAAACTGAGTAGGCTGCTGACCTGCACTCAAAGTGGATTTGCACATTTTGAACTTACTGAAGCACAGGGAAAGTGTGATACATAGCTCTTAGGGACAAAAAGGACCATCTAATCTAACTGCTGTGTAACATAACCCACACAATTTTCTTGAATCAGCTCACCAGATCCAATAGCTGTGGTTGGATTCAAGCACAGCTATTACAGAAACATCTCACCGTGATTTTAAAACTTCCAGTCATGGACAATCTGTCACAATCATTGGTTAAGTTATTTCAGCACTTAGTTATGTTGTTAGATATATATATATATATATATATGCCTTATTTCTAGTTTGAATTTGTCTAGCTTAAATGTCAGACTGCATACTAAGAGAAGGACTCCTCCCACCTAACCTAGAGCTCAGCAATGTCAGTATATGCAAATATCATCCTGTCAAGGTAAGAAAAAGGCAATTCCACAACATGGTTCATTTCACTCCTCTTTAAACATCAACTTCAGGAAGAGATAAATTACAGCCCAGAAAAGTTTCTTTCTCTTATTTGATTATAAAGGAAATCTAGACATTGTGTTCAGATACAGATGTTTGGATCTAGCTAGAGGAATCTCAACCTGAGTATCTTTATCATTTTGACTCCTAGGACTAAAAAAACTCTAACCATGAGATTTTTCCTCTTTAGTGGGTCCTTAAAGACTGACTACACAACACTTTATTCAGTTCCATAAACTCCACAGATAAAGCACTGTGTGCTCCTCCACATTGGATGTTTTCCTGCAGGCTGACAAAATCTGGTCTAGTGGGAGGTGTCCTTGCCTAAGCAGGGGGATTGGAACTAGATGATCTTCAATGTCACTTCCAACCCAAACCATTCTATGATTCTGTGATTCTATGTTAGGATTTTCTAGTCTTTTACAGCTTCTCCTAGATCCTTGAACCTTCTTCAATTGCCAAGGTTTTTACTAAACCCTGAATGCCCAAACTGGGACAGTATTTTGGCAATGCTTTGCCCTGGTACATCAGAAAACTCTATTCCTGTTTCTCCTCCCTGCCTGTCCAAGGACTGCATCAACCTCTTCAGCTACAGCACAGTATCAGCCCCATCACATTCAACTTTTT
>NW_009954539.1:1809588-1889191 GCF_000747805.2 Chaetura pelagica
TGTATACCTTGCCCATTTTCTTAATTCACAGCTGAAATACTTAACATCTGGCTCTTCCGGAATGAAAATAGTTTGCTGACACTTCATTTATCAAATGGTAACTCAGTAACTCTCTGTCACTAGCTTGTCTTCTTCATTACTTTACAATGTCCAATTAACTTTTTTCCAAAAACATTTGACAAGGAAATTAGACCCTAAATAAACTACACTTGGAGAATTTGAAAGTTTAAGAGTTTACAAGGTAAATTTTCCAAACCTGCAACACTGACTATGCATGTAGAACCCCAGCCACTCCATCTCCATCTGTATTATAAAATACAGCAGCATCAAGGACTTCTCAGACAAACCAGCAAAGCTCTATTGCCTTTATATTACACTGCATTTTGTTAAGATATGGCAGGAAGTGATTTTTACCTTATAATATAACTGATAAAGATTCTGGCTAGTTAGTTTTGTATGCCTCTCTGAGAGTTCTCATGTTAAGCTTTCAGCTCAGGCTGAACGTGAACAAACTGGAATTCCTCATTTCCCACCTATTCCAAAGCCTCCATCTCTGTTCATCAAGAACCTTGTGACCACTATCACCAAGGCATGTAACATGGCTGTCTGATACTGGATGCTATGTTGACACTTGAATTGAACCTGTATTTTAACATTTTCTTTCCAGATAACAATCCTAGTGGCACGTAACTGCCTTCCTTACCTGAGGCCCACACTCTGATCTTCTCACTGAGGCAGTTACAGAGACACTAATTAATCTAGCTTTGAACAAAACCCGAAGTTTTCTTGTTTGTATCAAGTCACAAGGCTCCTGCCAAGGCTGTTTCACCTGCCCATCACTTTGAATCTTCCTCTCAGCTGGATGCATTAGAAGCTACTTTACATTTTCCAACATGATGTGTCCTCCTCCTGTGCAGCAGCGCAGCTGCCATCAAATGTCAGATTCTAACCAGGATCAGTGTGTTTGTCACCCTTTGCTGTGCACATCCCAAATATTCAAATCAGCACAACTTCTGCATCATCTTTTGGTAGGAACTAGCAAACAACACATTAACTTCATCACTCGCTGTCACTTAATAAAACTCTTCTGTGCTATGACTCCACATAAAAAAGTCTCATACTATTAGGATAACTTATATACTGAGACTACTTACAAGCTAAACACTGTCTTCCTTTTAATCTCCTGTTTATCTTATCAAATCTTGTCATTTGTCTTCTATTTATATACTGCAAAATCTATTGAGCAAGCATTAACATTTGTCTAGAACAAATAATACACAAATAGAGAGGAGTCCTGGATCCTGACTAATGTTCTCACATTGAAAAGCAGTAGTAATAAGATTTTTTTTACCCTTTTAAAAGTTAAGTAACAATTTACTTCTGCTATGGAAGTTGAGCTTCCAGAAAAAAATCCCACTTTCAGGAAATACCATCATTCACCTTTAAAAAAAACCACCACAATCAAACCAGTACTCTCTATGTATTTCAGGTTAAGCATTCAAAATGTCTAGTCACTTTTGATAATCTGGAGCTAGTTATAAAATTAGGTCCCAAATAAATATTATTTGATTACATAAATGGCTTTCAACATGTTTTAAAGAGCTTTTTATCAATTAATATTTTTAATTGATCAGTTTCTTTCTTTTGTACCTAGTTACCTCTTTTTATCACCTGAGTATTACCATAGAAAATTATGGACAAAGATGGACCTCATCTACCTAGTAAGCTATTAAATCCCAAGTTTCCTAAAGTGACAACAAGCATATACCTTTTCCTGTACCACATGCTTATTTAATAAAAAATAAAAATCCTCCATGCACAATGGTGAGATTGTTAAAACTTTCTTGTTAACAGATGCAGAAAGAGTTGTGTGCTTTTTCTCAGAAGCACCTAATCTACACTCTGAATCTACACTTTATCTTCTGACAGCAATTTAAGTATCATATCTAAACACCAATTAGAACTACACTTTTCTTGATGGTAAATATTAATAATTTTTCCTCCTTCTTGCATGAAAAAATACTCCAACCCTTCACCACCAACAGAATTAAGCTACAGCAATTAATATCTCACTTCCAGGCCATTTCTGTTGTAATAATTCTGCATGGGGACTACCTGCTTCCAGCAGTTTTACCACCTTCTGCAGTAAAACAAACAGATGTAGATCTCTAGAGAGTCTTACTTTTTTTTCCTGTTGTCTCAATTCTTTACCATCACAAATGACAATCTTGTCAGCACATCACCACATTTAAAGATCGACCTGTGTCTGTATACAGCCTGAAATGTTGCAGTAGTACAATTTCTCCTGGCTGGTAACCAGCCTCTTCCACACTAACCTAACTTGCCTGTGTTAGCAACTCTATGTAATAATTTATTGTGTGATTTATTTATTTTTTTAAAATGTTTATTCTTACTCTTATTATTTCTTATTCTTATTCTCCTAGCCTTATTGGAATTTTAATTGTGTGAAATTAGAGGCATATAACTCTTAGGCTTTTAGCTGTTGAATTAATTTCAAATTGGTAAAATGGAACAGGATGTTTTTTAACCACTCAGGTATATTCCAGGTTCCACAGTCATGCAGCAACTGAAGTCTGAAGGAAACCACCTATTTGGCAGATTCTCAGGGCTTTGCAGAACAGTTCGGTATCTTTATAAAAGACATTTATAGCCATGTGCATATTAACTAACATAAATACTTAGAGGGACACAGAATATTGCCAAGGAAAAATCCCAGCTCATGTCCTCTCTCCTGTAACTACCTGAAATGGAGGAATGGGTGTAACTTCTACCAATAAGCAACTGAAGAACATAGTCACTGAGAAGGGAAGTGAATTATCCAGGGTCATATACTTAGAAGTAAGAAGTTCTTGCTTTACAAGCAAAAAAAAAATCCTTATTTTGAAATACAAGTTGATGTATGTGAAAGTCCAGGTTGAAGTTTAATCATAAACTGAACATCACAGTCACAGATTCACACAGAACACTATGCAGCACTGAATCATGACAGGTACCTGATTAACTTTTTTCATGTTCTAGAGTCTCATACTGCTCTCAAGAATTTCCCTTAATTTCATAATTTTTCTCTAGTTTTGCTAAAAACTAAAAATTGACCAACTGCTGTACCCTATTTTATTTATTTATTTTTATGTATTTATTTTCTAATTCTTTAAGTATCTTCCGAGATTTTCCAGCTAGGAAAATCGTTTTCCAGAAAAAAGATCTGAACTTAATTTCATCCCATTTTATGCTTATTGCTAGTACTTTTTAAGGACCCTTAGGCACCTTCTCTTTTTCTGGCATCTACCTTTTTAGTAATCACAGATACATAATTTGCACTCCCACAGCTGAGCAGTTGCTATGCTTATTTTCAGAAACTGAACACAGAAAAAATGTAACAGAATCTCAAATTTCAGTCCACCACTTGATTAAACTATTATTTCTCTCCACTAAATATATATTTATTAAAATTCTACCAGCAGAAATGCCAGGATCTTGTTGTCTTAATCAAATCTACTACTGGTGCCTTTAAGGTCACCATAACTAACAACAGAACTACTGTAAATTAAATGCCCAGAGAAAGGAAGATGCCAGGAGGAATCACTTTATGGACAAATAAAATATATTAAAGTGTTTCATATGGCAAAAATCTATTTTCTTACTTTTGCTTACTAACATACAATTAGATACTGCATGTTTATAAACTATAAGCATGTATTTCTATGCATCTCTGTTTACATCTCTGAAAAACCTTTCCTCCTACAAGTACCCTCCTCCATCTTTCCCTCCCATGTGCGATAGATTTTAAAAAAAAGCAGGTTGAAATAACAGAGGAATCAAAACACATAACACTAATAATACTGAAACCCCCAATTTAGCACGTGCTTTTTTGTACTGAAATTATACTTAAAAATTAAGCAGATGATTGCTTTGCTGAATTGAGGTTTAGACAACCTTGAAGTTAAAGTCAGAATGCTGGAATAATACAAAACCTCAAGGAATGGAAGAAACCCTGCTGGAATGAATAAATTTTTTTCAGTTGCCTCAAGTCTGGTTTTTCTCTTTGATTCTGATAGAGAAATACTTGGAAGCACTAGCGAGTGCACAGTCAGGCTCCCTGAAATGGGTCTTGTTTAGAGAAAAGGACAACCTCGGTGTTAAAAATACTTTCTAGAAACCATGTGGTAGTGTTGTCTTCTGCTGTCTAGATCATCAGAGGGATGAGTGGAGAAGTGTTATTTCTGCAGGGGACGGAGAAGACAGAGGACACAAAGCCAGAGGATGTTGCTGCTAGTGGTATCAAAGATTTAGAGGACAACTGACCCCTCACTGTGTGGTGCATGATAAATGGACAGAAATAAAACACAAAGTTCCTGTTGAAACTTCAGAATTCTTTTGTCTTCTGCACAGTGCCCAGATCAACAGGTACACAAGTTTGAGTATGATTATAGGACTTCGTGAACAAGAGAACACATAACTAGAATGGAAAATAACAGAAAATAAAAGATGTAAAAAAATATTTCCATTTGGTCCTGGCGTTCCCAGATTATTTTTCATTTCTTTCCAGACCTACACTCTGGAAAGAGAGATTTTATGTTCTTTATTTGCAAAGTGACAAGTCAGTGCTACCACAGGAATAGGTTCTGTCCAAGCTCAATATAATATGACAGGTCTGCCAAGTGTTAGTGGTAGAAATGGGGACAGGACAAGGGGCAACGGTTTTAAAAGAGAGTAGATATAGACTAGATATAAGAAATAATTGTTTTTACAATGAGAGTGGTGAAACACTGGCACAGGTTGCCTAGAGAGGTGGGAGATGCCCCATCCCTACATACATTCAAAGACAGGCTAGCTGGGGCTCTGATCTAGTTGAAGATGTCCCTGGTGACTGCAGGGGGGTTGGACCAGATGACCTTTGAAGGTCCCTTCCAACCCAAACCATTCTACACTTCAGTGAAATAACATCTGAAATGGAGATTCTGTTCACAAGAAATTAAATTCTATGCAATTTTCTTTAACGACAGATACATTCCAACTCAAGCAGTTATATTACATGATCCTAAAGTTCTCATAAGGTTTCATCTAGCCAGCTCACATCCTGTCCTGCAAGTCTGTGCAGCATCACTGCAGCCTTACACAGCTGCCACATTTCACACCTGAGCTGGCTCAGCCCCTGATAGAAGTGAACTCACACACACAAGCCCAAAGCACTTTGAAATCTTTCAGGGAGAAAAATATGAATGAAAGCTCATTTTCAAGGGAAAAAATAAAATAATTGTATGGAATATAACTACAGCAACTCAACTTGCATTACATATGCAATACATAATAAAGCCTATATTAAATTATATATACACAGTATTGTCCACAATCTAACAGACTCACAAGAACATTAAACTTGCAATGGAGCTGCACCATTATTCTGTTTAATGACAAGTAAGAAAAAAACATATTGTTTTTAAGATTCTTCAATTATCAAATTTCTATTAATTAATCTTTGTACCAGACTACACATGCCACACAGATACAATGTCACTATCTTTACAAATATTAATGTAAAATATTGAAGATGGACATGTTTACATAACCTCCCATCGTGTAATATTTTGGAACACTTAATTAAGTTACCTTTTTTTCCCCCATTATCTGATATAGAATTATATTTGGTCACCTCACCCTTGAAATACGTTTACCTAGCAGTATTACATGTTAGATTGCTTCAAATCTGTAACACAACTAGGATTCTCATTTATACTAAGTTCTTCTAAGCCTCTCATGAGACATACAAGAATATATACTTCATTTAAAAAGGAATGCATTCTTACTCTTGGATCTTTTTACATCAGTATAACTGTGTGTAAAAAGTCTCTATTATGTATTTCAATCTGACCGTACAGTTAGAAAAAAATAACAATATAAGGCTTACAAGATTAGGAGTTGCTTTGTTTTATACAAGAGATGCAAAGTTCATAGCTTAATTATTTTGTTAACAGAGCTAGTAAATTTATTTGCTAAATCAGAATTTTTTAAATTATTAGATACCAAAAGTAATAAAACCTTAGGCTTTGAGTGCCTACATTTAGCAATATACACATTTTGTTTAGTACTTCCAGTGTAACACACTTGAACAGGCAGCAACACAATGGAGTAACAACCCTCCATGGGGTTGTGCAAACTACATCAGCAGAGTCACTTCATGCCAGTATCTCCTGCCTCACAGAACCACATCTATGCTGCCTGAACGCCTCGCACGCTGCTCACAACAATTCACGTACTGTGTTGTGCAGTGAGACACTGATGTATGTGCAATCCAAGAATTTTAAATGTCCCCACAGGATATCAAATACTATCCAGACCGTTTGTAAATACTTTTCCCAGTGCTCTGCAGAAAATAAGCCAGTTCTTTTCAAATCTCCTTAAATGGCATTTTTGTCTTATCTAAAAATCTATGTTCCTGTTTAATAAAATCATCTGGGTAACTTACTGTTTCATCAGTACTGCAAGCTTATGCCTTCATTAATAAATTCTGTTTGAGCGTTAAGATTACCCCCAGTAGAGACAGCTGGGAAACTGCAATATAAACTCAAGCAGCACATTTAATGACCAACGAACTTCTGGAAACTTAGTCCAAAATGATACATCATTGTGTCAGACGCTCTTAAGGAATATGCAGCTTGGTCTCCCTCTTTAGAAACATGAAACCCCCTGAAACCGCCACCACAGATTGTGAACCTTTTAAATTACTGCCAAGCCACCTGCTTTTCTCCAGGAAACTTCATAAAACTCCCCAAATTAGTAATGTCATTAAGTAAAGCTTACAGAACTGTTGTTATTCTGAAGGAGTATTAGCTGTTTAGTTTAAGGAAATCAATGGGGAATTTTACCATGGAAAGAAATGTCATGTATATTGTATAATCTATTCCAAATGAAATGTTTTAAAATACTCTTAAATGTGCTATTCTTTTACATTTTATTCTTTCTGGGAGAAAACCATATAAACGTATTTTCAGGATTAAACTCATATAATGTACAAGTTCAGTTCAGGAGAGGGTATGCAAAAGATTCTCTAACACTTTATGTGTCTTCAGATGCTATTAACTGCTCTATAAATCAAAGGTCTGATTTTACATTTTTGAATGGCACTGGAAGAAATAATGCTCAGATCGAAGTGGGAGCCTGATTTCCCCTGTTCATTCTCTTTTTTGAATGGTTCTACACAGAGTGGGCAAGGATGGATTATAGGAATGCCTTCTGTTGAGGAGCCGGCCAAAACTGTACCATCTCATCTTGGAGTAATTTATCCAATAAGATGATTTAGAGGACAGTTCAGTGGCACCATTTTTGGAAGGCAAAAGCAGAAGGGAAGGAATATAAATCAAAGGTGACTGGCAGGTAAAGGATATATGCAGCAATCAGCCAAACCATGTGCACACTGGCACAAATTCAACAAGATCATTTATAAAAATTTTAAGTCAGGAGTACACAAAAGGGGGTCTGGTGCTAACTAAATCCACAGATAGATTACACGCCACTGAAATAAACACTTCCAGATGCTGGCATACAAAAACCTTTTAGAGAAAGAAATGTTTTCTTTCATAAATCTGAAAGGAGGAACCTTGGGGTTGGGGGTTGGGAGAGAAGGGAACAAGATTTCCAAACTGAGATTTGACTTCCTACTGGTTTTATAGAATAATAACTCATACTTTTCAAATGCACAGTGTTAACACTATAGAATAGCAAATAAATAGACAATAGCTTGAAGTATAGGTAAAGACATCATAAGTACATAACTGTTTAATGAAATGAAAAGGGTATTTTTGCTTTGAAAATGAGAAGAAACAATAAAAACATCAATTTGACTTTTTCTATATCAGAAACTGAACATCTAACTGAAGGACAAGTTTTCAAATGCCTTTTGACATAAATACATACATTTCATTTTGAGAACTGATTAAGAATGAAATCCTAACTTCTTCAAAATCAGTATAAATTGATTTTTAATATCACTAGAGGCAGTATGTAATATAGAAAACTTCAAATATCAGAGAATTTTTATTTGGTTTCTATGTACCCAATTTCTTCTGGAAACGGTATTCAAAATTTTGTATCATTCCAGTGTTTTAGAAAAATTTTGAAGTGAATGTATCCACATTGTGTATATTGAAGATTGTATTCCAAAACTTCTTTTCACTACTATTTTAATCTAAAATATGCAGAAATAAATTTCTTACAGTCAAGAAGGCTAAGCTGCAGACCAAATGTGAAGCTGCATTTTTCTCGAAATTCAAGGCATCTAAAAATCCCTTGTTTTCAAAAATGTTCTGTTCTGTTTATCTCCACCAATATGATACTGCCACATCCATCCTTGTATTTTCAGTTTCCCTCTCTTTTTTCTGCATCCCCCATCTGCTGTTTTATTCTCACATGTGCTCAACTTTTCCAGGTCTTCAGCTGCTCTTTCAGAAATTTTGCTTTCTAGAGGAAATCAGTACAGTCAATATCACCTTTATTAAATAACTTCACAATATAACTGATTACAAACTTCAGTATTTTTTGCAGCAGAAAGGGATTTAAGAATTTGCATAAAAGCTGAGCTCGATCAGGATCGATAATGAGCAGTTTTAAAACACTGGAAGCTAAAGGTCTTGACTAAGTACATAATTTAATGGTGAAACTTTACTATTTACTTGTACATGTAACATATTGAAGTCTACATGGAATACTTAAATTTATTATTTAAGAACTTATAAGAGTGTAGGTAGGCCTGTATAAGGCCCATATAATGCAACTCTCTGCCAAATCACGTTTTCTGGTATTACATGTTCTTCGTGCGGGGAATGTCACAAGGAGTATCATAAACATGGCTTTGTAAATATTGTTTTATGATGCTTAGGCAATTTTATGGGACCGAAATTTTTAACAAGAGAAGGTTTAGACTAGCAAGTCTTTTCATTCCGAAATTACTTAGAGCCTGAAGGAGCATTCTCCCCCTCAAAAATGAATACCCAAACAAAAGTTGGTTATACGCTCTATTCATTCAATACGCTCCATTTACACAACGCACGTGCCACTGAATAATGGCCACTGTCTTCCACAGGTCTGTGTAGCATTGCAATTTAGATTTATAAACTCAGTTTCTCTTTAACTAAACATCTAAAATATTTCATTTCAGTACTGACATATACTAGAGGGGACAAAGAATGTCTTTTGGAAACTTTTAAAAATTCTATTTGCCTGTGGTCTTCCACTGTTGTCGCTGACCACTTGGTTTTTAATTACAGGTTAGAGGATGCTAGCTGTATTTTTTACTGGAGTTCCTCTTCTCATGGTCACAAGTCCTACTTACAAATGGTTCATGTACTACTTACAACTGTTTATACCAAGGTTTCAGTTAATCACTATATATCCATCACAGAATAAATATTTTTAAAGAATTATTTATTGCTTGTTACTCCAACTGTTAGAAATAAAAGTAATTTATTTAGAACAATTATGCTTGTCTTCTTGGTAAGAAATATACAACAGATATTTTTGTGAACACCATGGCATACAGAGTATTATCTAGAATTATATTCAGATGAATATTAGGACTATACCTATAGGCCTAGTTAAGACTGCAGACCACCTTTACTGTGCACTTTACAGAGATGGGATTTAGATTAATTTAAATCTAACAATTTTATTTTTTTATTTATTTATATTTTTTTTTTCACTGTCTGTACAAAGATTGAGCTTGCTAGAATTTGTTTTGGTATTAATTTTTATCCCATTTAAATACTGCATCTTATTGAAATCAATGATGCTGCCATGATGAAAAGTAATTAAGAGTTGAGAACCAAAGTTTTGCAAAGAAAGAGGGACGTACCCAGGTCATGCTACAAGATATGGCAATTTGCTCTTTCTCAGAATGACTTTCCAGTAACTTCCCATTGAAATCCAACACTGTACATAGAAGAGAAGCAATCCTCTTACTCTCATCATTTTAAGTTGTACTTCAGTGTGTCTAATAGTCAGATCACTCATCCAAATGAATCATGAAATGACCTATTAGTGATTATAGTCTCCATGTAGACAGTTTTAATACCACTATCCTTGTGCTTGTGATCCTGGGATAGACTGAGGTGATGTTTAATGACTGGGCATTCAGGATTCTTCTAATCCTTAACTATCTCAAAGAGTAATAAGAAAAAGAAGTGTAGAAGAGTACAATTACAAATAGATGTTATATAAAACATTAGAGTATTCATATATATGAAATTTATATCCAAATACAAATTAATATCTCAATATAAAGAGTATGATAAATCTACGTAGACAAATTTATCATTTTCTTTGAGCAAGGCTTCAGCCTGCAATACACATAAAATCACAGAATCACAGAATCACAGAATGTTAAGTGTTGGAAGGGACCTTTGAAGATCTTTGAGTAGAACCCCCCTGCCAGAGCAGGACTAAACACTAGGGCAGATCACTCAGAAAGGCATCCAGACAGTTCTTAAAAGTCTCCAGAGAAGGAGACTCCACAAACTTTCTGCAGAGCCTGTTCCCGTGCTATGTAACCCCCCAATAAAGAAGTTCTTCTTCATATTGAGGTGGAACTTCTGTGCTCGAGTTTGAATCCGTTGCCCCTCATCCTAGCGAAGGATATCCCTCATCCCTCCCCATCCAAGTGAAAAGAGCTTGTCCCTGCCTTCTTGATTTATAGACATGAATTAGATCCCCCCTGCCTTCTCTTCTCTAGACTGAAAAGCCTCAGGTCTCTTAGCCTTTCCTTGCAAGGCAGGTGTCTCACTTCCTTAACTTAAAAACACAGAGAAATAAATTCAGATACAGCACATGGAACTGAATCATCCCACATGATAAAGAGTTACATATTCCCATTACTCTCTTAAAAATTATATGGCACTATTTTTAAAAGAAATTATTTTATTTATCTGCTTCTTGAAAGTCTGGACCATGCTTTAAAATACACAGTACTGAGTACCACCCAATAATGTTAGTAGACAATATACGGATAAAATGTATGTCTAGACTACATTAGATATGATACAATGCAGAAGAATTTAGAGTACACTTGCTGCTTTGCATTGTGGCTTGCACTTGGAGAAAAAAACCTAAATGGCATTATTTTACCAGGTATGGTAACTTCTGCAGATCTCAGTAACAGGAACTATTTGACATAGGCTACGTTTATTTTCCAGCTAGTGAAAAACCTTGATATAATGTTAGATAGAATTCCCTCCACGGTGTCTGAGGGAAAAAACTGTATCAGAAAGATAAAATCCTCAAACCCTGATCTCTTTGAAGCCACAAGAAGGGATATTTATATGGATCACTGTAGCAACAGACTTGCAGTTGTTTGCTGTATTCAGAAGGTTTCTATTTGAACCAAAACTGCCAGGGGATGAGTTTTCTAACTAGAAGAAAGAAATGTAACAGTATGTGTTACCCTAAACAAGGATGGGCGATGTGGAAAGCCAGCTACTAATTGCAGCCCAGTGTTACTCATGGAAAGTCTTCCACCTTTTTTTAAAAAGGCAGACTTGAGGAATGAAAAAAAGTTAGTCAAACAAGCAGATAAAACTATATTTGTCTCTTCTAATCCTTTGGAAAAACCCCTCAGAGTATTTTATTATTTCTTGTAGTTGCAGTGAAATTTCAAATTTGGTGATAATTAACCAAACTACTTTTGGTGAGGGACAGGGAAGGAAAACTCACTTCTTCGTAACCATTTATGTGAACTTTTTACTTCTTTATAATAAAATGAAATACTTTCTTTGCATTTGGAAGCTATTGCCATGTTCTTACCTACCACTCTTAGCACATGCTGCTGAAACACTTCTTGATTTTGGACTAGAAATGCTACCCTACGCTTTACATGATATTAATCTAGCATTTGTGGGTGGCAAAAGAAAGATAAAGTTATATAAAGATAGTTAATTGCAAATATGTATCAATTATAATTAACAAACCCATTATCTACTGCTGTTTATAAAAACATTGATCTGTTTTGACACTAGGAAAATTATTATTTCATAAATACATTGGCTCTTATTTTTTCCTATTCTTTGCTTCTGTGGTCAAGTCCCACTATTTCCTTGATATCTGTGAGCTTCATATACTTCTATGTAACTTTTATGTAGATTAATATCCTCCCAATTCAGAATAATTTTCCTTACCTAAAATCCTTCAAAAAATAGATAACTTCTGCCAGATTTTTAGGAGCTCAGATCTAGTTTGGTGGTTTGGGGATGCTGGTTTTTTTTCCCTATAATGATTTCTTGGATATTCATTCTTTCCTAAATGTAGATATTCTGAGGTAAGCAAGGACATATGCCACATAGAAGAGCAGATCAGAAGAAAATTACCCCAACTTACAACATTTGAGACAGACAACTTTCACATTTCTATCAGCTGAGAAAATTAAATAAGGAATGTGTTAGGCTGCTCTGAACAATGAGTTTGCAATTTGCATAGAAAAAATGATGGTGAAACCTCATAACCCATCAGTGTTTTACCACAAGCTCAGTTCTATTACATTTTAGTGGAGGTTCAAAGTTGTCTAAAGAAACCATTCTCTTCTTTCTCCAACCATAAATGTGTCACTTGAGAGTTCAACTTCCAATAGGAGCAGTATTTGACATGCAACTAATTTTAGAATATAAAGTACTCTTCACCATATTGGAATACATATAATTTAAAATAATGTAAACCTAAACTTGCAAAAACAGAAAATTCAAGCACTAACAAAAAAGCATAATTTGTAATTGAAAGAAAATAATATTTTAAAGGAAAAAAAAAAACTTTTTTGTCTTTCCAAAAAGGGACAGAAATTACTAAGTTTTATTTCCCAAGAGAATTATGCCACTTTTATAAAGAAAATTACAGTCACCACAAATTGCTCTCAACAATTCCAAAGCTTCTTCATTTGACCACTTGAAAATCAAAGTTCTTTAAGATTATAAATATAACTTTTTATAACTCTGTTATTACGTACTGTGAATGGGGAAAGGGGGCCAATCTTGTGGCCGTAGCGTCGAATGGCCTCTCTGATGTGGCTGGGCTGGATGGCATCACTTTGAGCCTCTGTACCACAGGCTGCAGTGCTCTGCAACAGAAAAACACATAAATTGTTACTAAATCAAAAACACAACGGACCTACAGTGCATAAAGTATGAAAATAAACCTTTATAAAATGGACTGTTTTTTTTTTTTTTCATTTTTTAATTATTTTTTTTCCTGAGGATACACATCATTGCTGCCACACACTACATTTGAGGAAAAAAAGCTATTAACAAATCAAAGAGGACTTTTACATGAACTTTGCTTAACAGACCCAAAGAACACCGTATTTGTCCTCTTAAATCTTTCACCTAGTGCTGCTGTGTGTTGCAATTGAAAAGAGCAGAATATGTTCAAACTAAAATGAACGGGTCATATAAGTCATACTGCAGTAACCACAGAAACTATTTTTAAAACATTTCAGACTGTCATTATGATGTCAAGGGGTGGGGAAAATATTGAACAAGTACCCAAAGTGGAAGGCAATTTGATACCAAATTCACTGCTGAGTAATAACAGATTAAAATTTGAAGATTAAATGTGTGACATAACGGTGTTAGAGGGATGCAAAAAATATTTTAATTACCTCAATTTGGAATTTTTTCAAATTACTTTTTTGGATTAAGGGCCCTAAATAGGAAAAATACAAATTCACTGCTACTGGTCCATTGGTTTGACAAAATTACCCCCAGGATTTTAAAAGAAAAAGTTTATCTTTTCTCCTTGCCAGTCAAACTGAAATGTTTGTCTAGGCTGCATCTAGACATGGCTGCTTGCCAGAATTCAGATGAGTTATCAGACTGATGGCTGCTTGGTAATAAATTCATGAAAACTATACTAATGACTGCACTAAGAATGACAAAAACTTGAATTATACGCCGAAATTTAATGTACACACATACACGGTCCCCTCATGCATTGACATTATATACTAATGCTTTCAGACTTGGGGTATTTTTTACAAAATGTTTTATTTTCAAGAGTGCTGAGTCCACTGGAGCCTGTGTGTTACAGAATTCTACACAGAATTATTCATAATGTGATGGCAGATTCTTTCCTTGCTGATTGACACTCATAAAGGGAATATGAAACTCAGCTATTTTGAGCTGGACTGGGCCTTCATGGACTAAGAATAACATTCTTCACCAAGTTAACTAATTTGTCTCAATGCCTCAGTTATATCCAGTATATTCCTAACCAAATTGAGTAAGTCATAGGAATATTTCATTAAAACTGTGCACTTTTAAAAATATAATTATTTCAAAAGGCATTAAGTCAAACATTAAGAATTTAAAACAAACTTACGACACTAGTGGAAAATAATGTATCAAAAATTACATCTCCAGCTAAATTTTTGTTCCTAGGAATTATAATGGAAATCAGCCACAGAAACAAAATATAATCAATTGCAATATAAAAGGGAAGAGAAAAAAGCAAAAGTCTTCAGAGAGATTTTTAAGATTCACTAAAGTCTTTCTAAACAGAGCCTAGTAACAGCAGAGAAAAAGTTGAATGCAGTGTCTGCAGCACTGATGACACTACAAGGAAAAATACATTTCTATTTTTCTATCTATCATTGTAAAAATGACTAGTGGAACTTAGTGAAAAGTTTGTTGTAGGAGCATAAAACACGTAAGAAAATCACCAGTCAGTTTGCTTTGCAGCAAAATGAGTACTTGATCACATTTAAAAAAAGAAAGAGCCCCAAGTGACCACCACAGTGCTTCCTATCCAGTTTATTTAATCAAATCTATTTCCTTAGTGGTTTGAAGGTACATATATCCCCCTCAGACAGAATACTGAGGATATACAACAGAAGACAGGAATTTTAATATTTACATTTCACACTCTGAATATGAGACTTCCATATTTTATGCAAAGTAAACAAATATTATAAATATAAATATAAACAGATGGAATGCAACCAACTGGCATAAAAATAAATCAGGTCAGGCAAAGTTGTTAGAGGCATAGAAGAGAGTTGCCAAAGGCTAGGAGCAGGAAAATCACAACCACCTCTTTGCCTACTTTGCTTATGCTTTGATGCTTAAAACCTAGACTAGCTTTTACTGTCAGAAAAGAGGATGATTGTTTGGGATGGTGTCTACTGCTGTGGCTGCAGAGAAACAGCTCACCTTAGAAGAAGGAACTGTTACCTCAACAAAATTCAGTTTGCAGGTATTACTGAGAAGTTCTAGCCTAGTTGTGATAGAAAAAACACGCCAATCCACACATTCCATTTGACCCTACAATAACATTGGTAGTTAACATGTGATATAGGTTAAAATTAATATTTAAAATGAAGCAGGTTATTTCCTTTATATTGTTTTATTATTTTTATTCTCAGGCTTGTGCCCCAAATACCTTTTTTCTTTTCCTTTGTTTGGATTTGGTGGAGTCCTGTCCAATTCCACCATTCCCCAGGGCTGCTGCTGGAGATTTCCCAAGAAGTTGCTGTCCTGCTGATGCTGGGGGTGTGGGTGTAGGAGGTGGAGTGTTTTCAGGGGAGTCAAGACTGGTCTTTACACTTGCAGATTGCCCTGAGAGATGTGGCTATAAAAGCAAGATATAAACCAGCCATTAGATAATCGAATCACAAAAAAATGTATTGTCTTTTTAGCTTTACTGGTAGAAGAGTTGTAATGCAGAATTAAATTTACTCATTCTAGAGGTTACTCTCCTATCTGTGTAACAGCAATGCAAGCAAAACAGCACTTAAAACACTTGCCATTGCTGACAACTTATATCTTCAAATCTTCAATGGAGAGAGTGTTTAATACAGAGAGAAAGTATTTTCACCCAAGAATAAAGGAATTCAATTTTTATATAAAGATGCTGTGAAGAATTTAAACATTTGGAGCTATAGTTTAATGTCTTTCCATCTAAATCCATAATTTCAATGCTCACAAGCTCTGCAACAAAAGCTTGTATCAATAACACTCATCTACTTTGAAAGCAACAAAATACATGCAAAACAGAAAATGCATTAATATGAGAAAAAGCAAGATTTACCTCAGTAGAGTTGTGATACTGTATGAAAGTGGCAGATATGGCATGGCTGAACGGGTCACCAGCTTTGGGAGCCATGTCCTGCTTCACCAAAAGGGCCAAGTCCACCAACTGGAGGGACAGAAACAGCCAATGAATGGGTAGGTTTACTGACATGGTACTTACTATGAAAGCCATCATAACAATTTGGAGTAGAGAAGGATAAGGGGAGAACTTAGGGCACCTTCCAGTCCCTGAAAGGGCTACAGGAAAGCTGAGGATGGACTTTTTACAAGGGCATGGAGTGAAAGGAAAGGGGTAATGGTGTTAAAACTGGAAGAAAGCAGATTTAAATGAGATATTAGGAAAAAAATTATTTACTGTGAGGGCAGTGAGACACTGGCCCAGGTTTTCCAGAGAAGCTGTGACTGCCCCATCCCTGGAAGTGTTCAAGGCCAGGTTGGATGGATCTTTGAGCAACCTGGTCTAGTGGAACCTGCTCATGGCTGGGGATGGGAACTACATGATCTTGAAGGTCCCTTCCAACCCAAACCATTCTATGAATCTCGGTTGAAAACAAAATTATTCAGAAATACTTTAGCCTAAGGAACTTTTATTTTCCACTTCTGTAAATATACGGAGTAATCTATCTGCCCAAGAGGGCTTGGCTTGGCACTAAAATAATGTTTTGTTTTCCAGGAAATCCTGCCTTTTAATCCAATTGTGCAAAGGGGTTGAATGAGCCTCAGCACACTGCCAGAGGTCACATAGCAAAGTATGTGGTTTCAGTCTGGACTTGAATAAAGTTCATGCTGGACTTCACTTTCCTCTTTAACGATTCTAAAACATTTCTATTTGTGTATCAGATGGATGAGCAGGTACAGTGTGCATCTGTCTTACAGTAAATTAAGAGACACAGAGACAGACAGGAATCCAAGTAGCTTGGTTAGCTGAAGTAGCGACTGCACGCTTCTGAAGTAGCTTATGCCACAGGCATCTAAAGTTGAAGTACATCCAAGAGTAATTAATTTGTTTTGTTAAACTATTGTTCAATCATTATACACCCTTACCTGTGCCACAGTCTCATATGCTAAATATGCCAAAATCTCCATTGCAACTGCATTTGGCTTTATTTCCATACTGCTGCAGTCCAGCCAATCACGAAACTTGGATGCTTTCTTAAGCTGAGGATGGACTTTTTACAAGGGCATGGAGTGAAAGGAAAGGGGTAATGGTGTTAAAACTGGAAGAAAGCAGATTTAAATGAGATATTAGGAAAAAAATTATTTACTGTGAGGGCAGTGAGACACTGGCCCAGGTTTTCCAGAGAAGCTGTGACTGCCCCATCCCTGGAAGTGTTCAAGGCCAGGTTGGATGGATCTTTGAGCAACCTGGTCTAGTGGAACCTGCTCATGGCTGGGGATGGGAACTACATGATCTTGAAGGTCCCTTCCAACCCAAACCATTCTATGAATCTCGGTTGAAAACAAAATTATTCAGAAATACTTTAGCCTAAGGAACTTTTATTTTCCACTTCTGTAAATATACGGAGTAATCTATCTGCCCAAGAGGGCTTGGCTTGGCACTAAAATAATGTTTTGTTTTCCAGGAAATCCTGCCTTTTAATCCAATTGTGCAAAGGGGTTGAATGAGCCTCAGCACACTGCCAGAGGTCACATAGCAAAGTATGTGGTTTCAGTCTGGACTTGAATAAAGTTCATGCTGGACTTCACTTTCCTCTTTAACGATTCTAAAACATTTCTATTTGTGTATCAGATGGATGAGCAGGTACAGTGTGCATCTGTCTTACAGTAAATTAAGAGACACAGAGACAGACAGGAATCCAAGTAGCTTGGTTAGCTGAAGTAGCGACTGCACGCTTCTGAAGTAGCTTATGCCACAGGCATCTAAAGTTGAAGTACATCCAAGAGTAATTAATTTGTTTTGTTAAACTATTGTTCAATCATTATACACCCTTACCTGTGCCACAGTCTCATATGCTAAATATGCCAAAATCTCCATTGCAACTGCATTTGGCTTTATTTCCATACTGCTGCAGTCCAGCCAATCACGAAACTTGGATGCTTTCTTTGCTGTCAGTCAAAATAATAAGGGGAAAAGGAAAAATTAATAGCAGGTAGGCCAAAATAATCCGGGGTTTTTTTCAGTCCTAGAAAATACTGCCAGTGTGAAACAAGGATTGTGAATGGGATCTGAATAGGCAAGGAAGGAATCATCAAAGACCCACAAGTAGTATGAAGTAAAGAGAAAAACACGCAGATAATGAATCATACAGCAGATTTCAGAACAAGGGTCTGCCTCAGAGGAGAGTAGATGCAACTAAGCTGATTTTGAGTACATTATTGTAAAATAAATAGTACAATTGCAACGCATCTTTGATGAATGAGAGAAAGCACTAGAAGAAATCATCACAAATCTGAGTCTGGATAAAATGGTATCATTGTATGAATAATAGTGAAGACAAAGAAGATAGAAGAACTAGGAAGTCTTTGTGTTAGCTCTACAGGAACAGGTGCTAACAAGCCAGCTACAATGATTTGTATGATTGCTTTTAAAATGTGCTTTTAATATAAAGAAATAAGGATAGATGTAGAACTGAAAATGATCAAGATTCATAGGAGAACTTTATTAATGGATGAGATCCCTTAGGAGGAAGTACAGAGGAAAACATTGGAAAAAGAAACATGGTATTTGCTGAGAGAATAAAAGAAGGAAAAAAAAGATGATCAGTGGTGGACAAGCTGACCACAGAAAGAAGTAGAAACAGAAAGGAGCTAATAATATAAATTCTTCATGAGGGCTGGTTGCGAAGACAGGAGAACCAAAATGAAATAAATACAAGGTGGGAGAATAATTTGAAATAGCTCTTTCAAAGATAGTCTTTAGGACTAAAAAGCTAATGAGAAGGCAGGTGTTAAACAAAAACACAGGTGTAAACAACGGCTGTTTCTTAGGAAGGAGAGAAAAAGCCACAAAGGATTGCTGAAGGAAAAAAAAAAAAAAAAAGAGCAAGAGAAAAGGTGTAAAGGTGACAGCAGGATTGCAGGATGTTCCCTAGAATTCAAATATCTAATTGCTCCTCTTATAGGCCTCTACTTTTGCCTGTCTTTAAAACTGCATGAACATATGTGGAGCTGCAACTATGAATATATATTGTTAGAACAGGCTTCTTGAAGTCCCTTCCAAGTTTATTGTCTTGTGACACAGTGTTCATGGCTTTAGATTTAAACTAAAAAGGGTTTACTAGTTTAAAGGTAGGAATATTTCTTTTTTTTTTTAACTGAAATGTAAGAAAATAAGTACAAAATAGCCTTTCCATTAGTTTTGAACAAATGTCCTGCATGGCCTTAAATAGGTTTGTATTATGCGATTCAATTTGTGCATAAGTCTCTCTTGCTACTATTTTCTAAGAACTGTAATTCTCTTATTCTTTAATGACATTACGTGTCAGTGAAAAAGAACTGTATAGACATGCTCATGTAAAAATACCATGAAAATAGCACTGAGATACTTTTATAGATCATGACTTCCTGGTCAGCAATATTCAATTTTATTTCATGAATTCAAGATTCCTGTGTGTTCTGTCTCCAAATCATAATTTTTGGGTTTAAAAAAGGACTTTATCACAAACCTCTCATTTGCTGAAGTCATCCTAATAATTTACCTAATGGCTCACAGCTGTGTGATGCCAAATTGTAACTAAGCTTACAAAACACACTGCATTAGGAAAAGAAATGCTTAAAACCATGTTTTTCTTACATTTGCTGACATTTGCTGATACAGAACAGTTTTTCAAATACGTCATTTATTTGCCATAAATGAGTCACATTTTCTTTGAATTTAAAAGAAAGAACAAGATAAGGTCTTTCATTTAAAGACACCATTGTGTTCAAGTCTGTATAGTAGGATCATGTGCTGTTTTGTCATGATTTTTACTGGCTCCTTCACCTCATTTTCTCTGACATTTGACCTAAAACCTTAGTCATCACTTAAGTGCTTCTGTAATGATGTTTTGCTACATGATCAAGCCCATTAATTTGCAGCTCACTATAGTTGTGGCCCACAAGTACTTCTAGTAAGTTGGTTTTCAGTGCTAGGAAAGCCCTAATTCTGTCATCATGTTATTAGTGTTGGAATGGCGTATACTGATGAATTTGGCTAATGCTGAATAAATTCCACAGCAGGAGCTTACAGCTTAAAATAGAAAAGACTCTTTAGTAAGTTCTTTGTGTCTCTGTGGATAGAAAAATAAAAGCCAAACTTGCTGCTCTTCTCTACTTCTAGATGCATTCCAAATAGCCTGCAACCATGAAAATTTACCAATAGGCTGACTATAACACCTCCGTGACAGACTTCAGGCACGTATGGGTGTTAATCCATTAGCTCTTTACCAGTTCTCTCTTCACATTTGCCCCCACCAGCAGAATAATTGAGCATATTGAAAGCTTGGTAAATATTCAAACAAAACACTCTGCCTGAAACTATGCTAAATTAACTGCTCCCAGGAGTTATGCAGACAAAGAATTTAAAGTTTTATTACTGCAGATGAGACAAAAGTTCTTTCAAAAAATGTGAGGTTCTCCTGTGTTCTCTATTACATGAAATAATAATTGAATATCTTAATACAGTGCAGCCATTATAATACTTACAAAAACTCAATTGCCGACTTTCACAGAATTCTGCATACTGGACTGAGTCCATCATTCGTGTTTGTCTTTCTGCTCTCTGACAAAAGAGTAGAAGTACATGATGTACCTTATTCCAAAAAGAACTGCATTCCACCACAGAAATTATAGCAGTAAAGTGCCCCTGCCATAACCTTGAAGTAACCCTCCCAAATTAAACATGCACTGAACCAGTTAAGATGCAGAAATAAAAACCACAGATTGGTTATTAGTCTCATGAGTGAAATTACCCAGAGAAGTGTGTCAATTCTTATTTTTAAAACCTGCTTGCACACCACTCACCTACGACAGCGACGAGGGCTGAGTTAGGAAAGGTGCTAAGCACTTTTGCCCTAACCAAGGTGCATGTTTAAATTGAAGAACATGAGGAGTTTACAGATGACCAGACAAGTAAAACATTCTCCTGGAGTGGGGCCAACAACAGAACCAAACCTTTGTGCTTTTAAAATGTGAGCGTTAGCAGTATTAATTTCAGAATACTAAGGATTTCCATCACACTAAGGATGTACCAGGATTGCCCCTTCTCACGTGGACAGTCAACATACTGTAAAACTTCAGTTGCAAATGCGCCTTTTTCATTTTTATTCATTGTTAATCTAGGTATCTATAACATATAATAATTGCAGTACAATTTTTTTACTCCTGAACACCTACAGAAAAAGAAAGGAAATTAAGCTGAACTAGATGCAATTCAAGAAAAAATGGCTCAGAAGATTCCCTGCTGGATTTAAGAATGTATTTCACACAGAGTCTAGTGTAAACCAAAATGGTGTGTCTCAAAAAAGTCAAGGTATGAAACCAGAAACATTATGGACACCCTCACTCCCAGGCATGCACTACGCCATGACGGAATCGTAGCTGAAGCAGCACCAAAGTTCATGGTTGGGTTCAGCACGTGCTTGAGTTTTTTTTAATTCAACAGAGCAGGGGTGATTTTGATGAGGTAAGGATCTGATCTCTAGAAGAGATGAAATCTTACACACGTCAGAGGCAGGAAGTTAGATTAGAGAGAACGATTATCCTCTTCAGAAGCAGAGAGCTTACTCAAGTTTCTCAAACAAGGACAGGAGATTGTCTTAAACACCAAGGGAAGGAATATAACTGTCTTCCAAACAATAACTCAATGAATAAATCATTACAGCTGGTAAGAACAGAACCATAACTGAGGATAAAAAGTGGTATCAGGATGGGCCTGGGACTTCTGCAGTGAGTCCATACTGCTCAAGAAACCAAGTACAAAGAAGGTAAAGTACAGGCACATTTGCAGTAAGGACAGAAAATGAGAAAAAAACACACATACACACAAATTTTGCTCTGACTCCTCAAGCAATTTTTCACCTGATGAAATTAAAATTGCAGACATTTTAAAACAGATTTAATGGAAAACAAAAGGGCTGTTGATAAGTATTTGGAGATAAGCTATATATACAGCATTTGGCCTTATCAGTTCCTCAAATTAGGAAAAAAAAAAAGTTAAAAAATCGGTACATCAAATACACGGGTTCTTAAGACCTCTATTTTCTGCCTTTGAGGTCACTCCTCTATGACAGTCCAATCCATCAATTTGGAAATCTTGTTGGCAGTCAACATGTTCCATTTAGTTGTAAACAAAACCACTGACTGTCCAAGAACATACCTGGCTATTCCCTCCTTCTTTTCTTCTCTACTCAGTCAACCATTTCTACCGTGTTCTGACTTTAAATCATGAGGATAGAAACTGTTCTACTAAAGCATTTTTCAGCTGTCCTGTACATGCTTCTGGCATCTTGACTATGATTTGTGGAGCTGCCATTTCAGAGAAGTAGAAATTTTCAGTTAATCTATTCCATCAAGACATTAAGTAAGTTTAGAATGATTTTGTATCCTTTAAAAATAATTTTCACAATACATGCTGTAACGTCAATCCTCATCTAGCATAACAATAACAGAGATCTGTTTTGCCTCTGACTTAATTCAGTTGTACTTTTGAAGACAGAAGGCACCAGCAGGATCACATAATTTGAACTTCTGCATAGTGCAGAACACTACTCACATGATACATCCTAGAAATGGCAGTCCTAGAATTTCTTGTGCAATTTTACTGTATGTTTTAAGAAGGCATTTGCTTTGGGTTTATATTTTTCACATATTAAAAGATAGCTTCTTCAAATAACCTAAAATTATAATATTTTATGCAATATGTTTTAAATTCTGCTATAATTTGTATTGTTGCTTGCCAGTCAGGAGTTGCTGGTTTGGGCACAGCCAGGTAAGTCTGAAATATTTTCACTTAGGTGGGTAATCAAAAAGACTGAGCTTCTCTAAATGTGGCAAACTTTTAAAAAATTTTACATATGGAAATGTTCTGGCTAACAGAACTGTTGCTTGAGATCCCCCTCCAACAACTCTCCTTCTGGAGATCTCTAGCTCAACCTCCAGCTTAAAAGAGGACTTCTGCCAACACTAGATGAAGGCAGCTATGGCCTTCTCAAGCTAAGTGTTCTAAACCTCCAAGGACAGAGATTTTATGTCTCCTCTGGGTAACCTGTTCCAGTGTTGCACTAGTGAAAAAGAGTTCTTATGTCCTACTTGAACTTGCCAAGAAACAATCTGTGGTTCTTGACCTTCTTGACCAGCACTACTAAGAAAAGTTTGGCTCTGTCATTTTGTCCTTCAGCAGTTGTAGGCTGCTATCCAGCCACCTTTTACCCTCCTCTTCTTCAGATTACGTTAAAGGAAGTAATCTCAGCCTCTTCTGACAGGCCATGTGCTCCTGGGCCCTCAGCTCTCAGTAGTTTTCAGCTAAACCTTTCCAGTTTCTCAGCATTTCTGTGGAACTGAAGGACCCAAAACTGGATGGTGTGTTCCAGATTTGGCTTAACAGCACCAAGCAGAAGGGCATGACAACTTCCTTCAGTTTGTCAGCCATATTTCTGCAAAACTACGAGTTTTGCTTCAGTATGATGAGACCAAACTGGTTATTCCTGTTCAACTTGATGTTCATTATCACCTTCCAAGTTTTCTTCAGAAGGGCTGCTACCTGGACAGCCAGTCTGCAGCCTCTACAGATGCATGAGGTTACTGAATTCAATCAGTGTGCCAGCCACTCCTAACATACTACCATCAACAGATTAGCAGAATGTGCATTTCATATCTTTGCCCACACTGTTGATTAAGATTTTGAACAATATGGGTCCCAATATCAACCTT
This sequence comes from Chaetura pelagica, assembly GCF_000747805.2. NCBI lineage: Eukaryota > Metazoa > Chordata > Aves > Apodiformes > Apodidae > Chaetura > Chaetura pelagica. The sequence goes on from NW_009954539.1 coordinate 1,833,534, forward strand.
CGAGACATTCAGTTTTCACCTCTTGCCAGCTATACGCCAAACTGTTGGCTATTACCCTTCACAACAAGCAGTCCTAGGGATTTAAAACCCTTTGCAACAACAAGGAAGGCAAAGGAAAGCAAAATTATGTGAAATGCTAACCTGGAGTTATGCTTCAAAGTCCTATCTGACATGACAAAGACTAAAGATATCTACAAATTTGACAAGGATACTTCAATTTTTGCAGGCATCCCACAACATAATATGGAAACTACAAAAAACAGATTGATCCCAAGAGCACTTACGTTAAATTAAATAATTTAGTAATGCCAATAAATAGACTATGAAACTCTGAAAATGTATGCTGTCAAAGACCAGACAATATGCATCACAGTATGATCACTATCAAAATATTACAAGTTTCCTTATAGGAAGTGAAACAAAATATATTAATCAAATAATATACTAATAAAATGTTTATTAAAAGAATGGTGCTGCTGAAGGATTTTTCCAATATGGGCTTCATACCTCTCTAGAACTTGCCTACAGTAGTTGTCTAAACACTGGACTTGATTTTATTCTTGTATACTAAATGAATACTGACACTTACTTTTTCTCTGTATGCATATGTTTTATACAGCAAAATTACATAAATATATGTAAAATAATATTGCTGTCTCCCTCTCCAGAAGAAGTTTTTCTTAAAGGTGGATTCTCAAGTGAGGCTCTAAAATACCACCACATAAAATAGCTTTTATCATAAATAACTGGACTGTATGTTCTTCCCAGTACACTTAAAAAAACCCCAACAAAACAACAACCAAACCCCAAAACAGCACATCCTGGCATGGAAACTCACAGTTCATGGGATAAGAAAAGCCAATCCATCAGTCTTACCAGTTTTAGAATAGTCTATAAATAACCAGCAAATGCAGGAGAAATAAACAGATGGATAGCACAGGTATATAATCTCTAAGGAAACACCAAAGCAGAAGACAACAGCAGTTCATCTTTCCTCTTCACCTCTCAAGATTATACGCTTTAGAAAAAAATAATGTTCCCTTATCTCTACATTTGTATGCTGTATCTTATAAACTCAAAATGAACTAATAACACAGAATAAAAAGGGAGAAACAGTGAGGACATTTTTGTGAGCACAGTGTAACTCCAGGCCAAAAAGAGTTTAAAAGAAAGAGCATTCAGTGTTGAGGAAGTCACAGAGAGTTTGTGGAAACGCTACAACCTGTAAGTAAAGTTTTCAGTCTACACAATACCCATTTTCTCATTTTCACAGTATTAATTTTTTCAACTATTTTTCTTGAAAACATGAAATTATACAGGATGCTTTAACTGAGAAACAACTTCATTTTTATACTAGTGAAATCTTCCAAATTCTGTTCTTGGAAGGAGTAGCGAGTCACTCTGACAGGAATGAAGTTCTCTTTCATCAGTAGAAAAGCAAGTTCGCTGGGAATATCTCCTATGCAAAGAAACCTTGACACCCCTAATGATATGCCACCTTGGATCAATCTCAGTTTAAAAACAGATATAATAAATGACATGAATGTAACTGACCCACTGGTTTATCAAAAGCATTAATAATATATAGTTTTTACTCCCACTGTAGTAGTACTAGTCACTCTAAGCAGTTAAGAAGCTGAGTTATGTGGCGTTCAGCAGAGTTAAAATACTTTGCATGCTTTCCTTGGAACATGCTGAAGGATGCAGTAGATAGGACCTGGCACAGTAAATGTATTCTTAGTCTTCCAAAAATGTGTTGCATTATATCTTTCTTTCAGCATGAAGCACTAAAAAGGAAGACTAAAGCAGGAAAGAAAAGGCAGAGTTACACGTTGTCACCTTCCACCCAGGATGAAAAAAAATTTCCTTTTGATTCCATTTTAAAGCTTTCACACTTGACATATAAAGCTCTTTGTGCAGAGTGGAAGGCAAGAGGCCAAATGTTAACTTGCTTACCAACTATTTTGTGTTTGAAGGAAATGTGCCGAGTAGCTGCTAAGCTGGAACATTTGAAAAACGTACCCAGCGTGGCTGGACACCCCTGTGTTTGGCGACAATGTTAACGATGAAGATGTTGGCTTCCCAAACTGCTTGCATATTCATATTGTGGCATGATTTCCTGATTGCCTTTGCTAAAGACCTCTTCATTGCACCTATCACTGCTTCAAAGGAGAGGTGACTACCCTAGGGAAGAAACAAAGTTGCCCTGCAATGGCTGACAACACCAAAAGAGTATGTTAAATATGTATTTCTTCTATTTAGACTAGAGAATAAGAGGATGCTCTACGCTGTGCTTGCCAATTCTAGGGTTGTAGCTCAAAAATACCTAGATTAAAAAAAAAAAAAAAATAAAAAATAATAATTTGAGAAATAAAGCAGGAAGTAGCAGAATAATGAAGCATTTTCAAAATATGCTGAAAACACACTTGTAGTGTCTCTATCTTGAAATTATCTGAGGATTATCACTATCTGAAGATTTTTGTTGCATAAAGGAAAAATGTATTTATGGTTCTGAGAATCATTTGAAATGGTAAGCACAGAAAAAAAAGGGGGTTAAGTAAGCATTTTCAAAGATTAAGCTTACTCAGTTTTATACAGAAAATAAAAATGCCACTTGGGGAAAGATCAATAGCTTCTGTAATGTAATACATAAAGTACAGACATACAGGGAATTTTTATCATTCTTACCCACCTCTTACAGAACATAGCATACATTCTGCAGTACCCATTAATCTGAACAAGTCTGCAGAGCAAACTTGAGGCCTTTGATGTAATACTGGTTTTGTGTGCTCATAGGTTTAGTACAACACTTCCAACAGTAGAAGAAAACATGAGGTCTTTCCTGACAGACCCATATTTTCATGTATTTTCCCAGTTATAAGTAATAAAATAGTTTTGCTTTTTTTTCTCTACAATATTATTAACCCCATTCGCCCCAAAAAACAGAGTTGAAGACCCTAAAAACCTTAAAAATCTTTACTGCTACTGAGATGTTAACGATCTACAACTTAAAAAATAATAATTTGAGAAATAAAGCAGGAAGTAGCAGAATAATGAAGCATTTTCAAAATATGCTGAAAACACACTTGTAGTGTCTCTATCTTGAAATTATCTGAGGATTATCACTATCTGAAGATTTTTGTTGCATAAAGGAAAAATGTATTTATGGTTCTGAGAATCATTTGAAATGGTAAGCACAGAAAAAAAAGGGGGTTAAGTAAGCATTTTCAAAGATTAAGCTTACTCAGTTTTATACAGAAAATAAAAATGCCACTTGGGGAAAGATCAATAGCTTCTGTAATGTAATACATAAAGTACAGACATACAGGGAATTTTTATCATTCTTACCCACCTCTTACAGAACATAGCATACATTCTGCAGTACCCATTAATCTGAACAAGTCTGCAGAGCAAACTTGAGGCCTTTGATGTAATACTGGTTTTGTGTGCTCATAGGTTTAGTACAACACTTCCAACAGTAGAAGAAAACATGAGGTCTTTCCTGACAGACCCATATTTTCATGTATTTTCCCAGTTATAAGTAATAAAATAGTTTTGCTTTTTTTTCTCTACAATATTATTAACCCCATCCCCCCCAAAAAACAGAGTTGAAGACCCTAAAAACCTTAAAAATCTTTACTGCTACTGAGATGTTAACGATCTACAACTGTGAATGATGTGAAAGGAAGTTGTGGATGAAAACAGGTATTAATTAAAATAGACCTTTTAAAACAATTAATTCTCATTTTTCATTACATAAAACTGATGATTTTCATTCCATGGTCAAAAGATGGTATTCACTTCAACAACTGAAACATCTGCAGTATCCTAATTAGCCACCTAAAGTTTATTTAGAGTAAAAAAGATAATAGGCACTTTTAAAGAGCAACTTAATCCTAAACTAAAAGTTAAAATAAGTCAGATGAATCAAATCTATGAATTTGTCTGAAGTTTGTCAACTGTGGATACCAGCAACAGAACCCTAGGGACATTGGTCAGGTCTATGTGTCCATAGCATAGACACTCTCAGAAAGGCAAGATGAATGATGAGAACACCATCACCACCAATAGGGCAACTTCCATTCTAGGGCTAAGCAAAAGCCAGCACTAAAGAATGACTCGGTAAATTTGGTTCCTGCTCTGATCTCAAAGCAACAGAAGTACACACAAAGGCAGCTTTGTACCCCGGGTGTGTGTTAACTCCATTCATCTTCCTCAAAGTATGTAAAACGTAATCTAACAAAGTATGTGCAGATAAGTAGGGGGAAGGGAGCTGGCAAGACTATTAAAGATTATGCAAAAATTTCAAGGGAATTACAAAGAGAGGAGGCAAATGAAATTGCACAGACAATAACAAAATGAATGGATTAATTCCCAGCAGTCATGATCTCATTGCTTAAGGAATAAATAAAAGTGACCTCCTGATAGGGACTCACTGCTCCTGTCATACTTTGCCCTCAAACATATGCAAAATCTACACATACTGTATTTATTTGAACCAGCTCCATATCATATCCAAATTCCTTGTCGAAATTTATTACTGCTAGTCTGAAATGTGGAGCTGGAAGCTGCAAACGAAACATTTCCATTTCATGGGACAGTTTTGATTTCTACAAGAAAATATTTTTTTCTGCTATAATATGTATCATCATGAATTTTGTAAAACTATGTATTAAATTTATGGCTATTTTCTACCAGTGCTTTCCAAAAGACATAAAATAATTTTGGATAAACTATGCTACCAAACTTAAAAACATTATGTGGGATTTATTCATAAATTAAGATGACTGACCTTCCCTAACTTTTCTGCTTGAGGACACTGTAACACCTTTCTGTGGTTTTCATCTGGCTGTACATCAAAAACTTTATATACCAGGTTAATATTAGGATACCTTTATGTCTTCTGGATAGCATTCTTCTGAATACTTATCCTGACTCTGTATCAATTCATAAAATACACATCATAGACTCTTTTTGGACTGGAAGAGACCTTTAAAGATCATTTAGTTCAACCCCCCGTAGTGAGCAGGGACATCTTGCACTAGATGAGGTTGCTGAATTCATAGATGAGGTTCATATAAACAGCTTTACAAGTAAAATTTTCAGTCATTAAAATAGGTCATCGCTCATTGTCTGGGAGATGTAATTACAAAAATAGTCCTTTTTGCATCATGAGCTTTACATTTTTTTCTTGTGTATATGTGGTCAATATCAGGCATTACATTCTATTTAACAATAATACAGTAATTATAGAGACTCACTTGCAAAGAAAGGAAAACTTAAGCCATGAGAAATTTTAAAAATATTTATTTTAGCTTTATGATTAGAGATATGGATAGATGGATAAATAAAAGGACAGACAGCTTAGAAATGTGTATTTACTTAATTTACTTAAAAAACCTTCAAGTACCTTCTCACCCTCATAACATTTTCCTCCACTGGTTTTTTTGTAATTGTTCTTTTAGGGTAACATAGTCACCCTCTATAATCAATGGCAAAAGAGAGGCACTTGTACAGGCTGATCACACCTGTTGCAGGCATGGTAAGAGAATGTGTCACCTCAAAATCCAGATGACTGACAGAACTACATGTCTGGTTGCCAGCTGACAACTTCACTCTGTAGCCATACAGACATGTTGTTAATGCAGACTGGGACATTATAAAGTATGGGAGACACCTAGCATGGAACACTGACCTGTTTTTTGAAAGAAAAGCCACTAATTCCTTAATTTGCATAACACAGTAACTAGAAAAAATAAGTAAAAAAAAATAGCTTAGCCATTTTCCCTGAAAATCTAAATCTGGAAACTTAAAATGAATTTGTGTAAGAAGTGTATTTATTAATGTCTAAAAGGAAAGAAATAAAATGAATTAATCAAAATGAATTAAATTTAAAAGACACGGTACTAAATGTATGTAGATGCTCTCCTTAGCATCTGACTGGAGAATGAATTTACTTGAATTAACTTTTCCTGTTAGAAATTTTTTTCTGTCCACTGTAATCAGAGAACAATACAGAGTGGTATTCAAAAATCTTGCTTCTTTAACACAAGACGTGTGCATATAGACATTTCACATTCAACTTGTGGCATTTACACCACTGAGTCTAATTCTGTGGTTAGATTTTTATTCTTTGGGAAATGCCTTTCTAATTTGATAATTGCAAGATGTGGAACTCCAGATAAAAATCCCATCAGAAAATTCAGGGAATAAGTGAGTCACACATTGAGTTATAAAGGAAATGCTTCCCTCAGAAAACCAATGACCACTATACATTACATATAATCTGCATGTGTTTTTATAAAGACAGAGTATACTTCTCTTTAAGTTTAAAATCTTTGGTAAAAGAGATGTCTCTCTCTCCCTCCCATGTTTCCTGCTGCCTCTTAAACAGCCCACACTTCCCAACCAGGAAAAGAACAGGTCTTCAAAACTCCTACCTTGGCTCTGCTACTAATTTGCCATCTGAGCATGACTGAGTGCAAATGAAGGTTGAATTAATCACATTTTAAGGCTCGTTTCACAACCATTGCAAAGCTCATGGGGTCATCCGCACTGATGCTAAAGTAGTGCAAAGTTTGCCCTCGGTGACTCCATGAGGCACACAAGCCATGTTTGTCCTGCTTGCATGGGCTGGGGGACAAAAAAGAAAAATCAAGCCTCACAAAAGCACCCAGTTATGAAGAGTAAGAAGACCCAAAAAATCACTGACTAAATGGAAAGGCTTTGAACAAAAGCATTAGGATTTTTCTTTTGATTGGGACCATTCATGACACTAAATTTGGCCCAGTGTAAACATTTAGTCACATGTTAATGATTGTGTGACACTTGCTACTTATTCAACTCTGCAAAAAAAAATTGATGCTGCTATTCATTATTGTTTCTTAATTTATTTAAAAATGAGTAAATTTATCATCATATCAGCCTTGTGAGCATTATCTCCTCTATATATATGAGAAATCAAATAATAAAAAGATTATTTTCCCAAAGGCAGTTTGTTTAACTGGCAAATGCTTCTCTTTTTTTTCTCTACTTTCTCTTTCTCTTTCTAATGTCAAACAGGAAGAAGAAAAGGTTAAGATTCCAGAATTTAACAAAATTATTTAGCACTTGGAATTAAGCTAATTTAAACCATCAGCTAATTTGGAGCAATCTATTGAGTTAGTCTCTTACTCCATGCCTATTGATAAATGTACCACAAAAGTATTAAGCGTTTACATAAATTCAAAGAAACATATGCTGTTATTAATTCAAAACAATCACCACCATCCAAAGCAACTACAGGGATTCTCTTATTAAACATTCTCTTCTTCAGAAAAAAAAAACCACCACCAAAAAACAAAACAAAAAAAAAAGAAGGAAATATCAAAAAATATATTTTTTAATTGTATAAAACTTTCACAATAATACTTAAGCCAGTTACACTTCATTTTGTGTAAGAAGTAGAACTGGAACTTTGTAGATATATCATTTAAAGGCAGGTAATTCAAAATTTTAATTTGTGAACAAAAATTGCCAGATTTTGCTAGTTTGCTTAAGATTGGATGAATGCTTTGAGACCTTCAAGGCTGAAAGTCAAAGTGAAATGTATTGAATTGTGGAAAAAACTGCAAGCATAAGCTGGCAGCTTTAGCATCTGAAATGTAGATGTTCTGTATTAGTGAAACCACAGTTTCTTAACAGCAACTTTCCAGTGAATTATATCTTAAATAATCTCAGCCATTTCACAGCAAAACAAACAAAAAAGTTGTTTTGGAGAGCCTGGTCAGGTCATTAGAGCCTACCTTTAACAGAATAACCTGGTCTCAATATCTTGGTTTCTGCAACCCTGACTGCTCCCCAACACCCAGTACTGCTATAGACCCTTCAGGTATTCACAAAAAACAAGGTTCTATTACAATAGTTTTGATGTGAATTTCTTTTTATTATTTTTTTAATCTTGAGATGAGGGGAAGGAGAGCAAAGAGCATCTACTGTCTACGGATTCATTACCATAAGCTTTACTGATAGTTTATCCTGTTTCCTAATGAAAGCAAAAAAAACCCACCGTGTCTCTATTAAAAAGCAATCAGATTTGGTATCCTGGTGACACTTTAAAGAGCACATTATGTGGGAAAACAAAATAAACATTTACCCTGGCAAATGAAAGTGAATTTGGGTTTTGACATACTTGGCAGGAAGGTAGAATTATACTCACATCAAGTATGCAGAAAAACTAATATAATATTTAAATATTTGCTTAAGTAATATAGAATTTAAAACAACACATTACAAGAAACATTTCTTGTGAAATATTTTTATGTTTTTCAGTATAGGACATGCCATTAAACTAATTTGTTCAGCTGAAATTTCAGACTCCTACAGCCTTTGTTACACATTCCCTTCACGTGCAAAGTGGTAAAGAGCCTTCATCTTCCAGTGACAAGTCTTTATTTATATTTCCAAGACAAAGGCAATTCTTGTGCTGATGGTTTAAACTGATAATGAATATTTGTAGCTTACCAAAGACACAACCCTTGAGGATCTGAATCTTACAAATATTGATATAATGATCTTATGTTAACACTATCTCAGCTAAACCCTGCAGCACTCCTCCAGAGCTCAATATTACACGTCTGCAATTATTTTAAAACTCCTTTAGTTTGCAACAAGATATAATTTAGTGAAGACAGACCTTTACATCACCTCAAAAATATATAAATGCTGTATGCCAAAACCTTTGAAATACTCAACTATATTTAATAAATTCCTAAATTAAGCTGGATTTTGGACTCCAGTTTAACTTCTGGAAGTATTTTGATGCACTGCCTAAATATGCATATATTGGACTCTACTTGAGTGTAAATCTAAATTCCTATTAGCTGGACATACCCACAAAAATAAAATACACCAGTGCTTCAGAATTATAAATTATTATGTAGTTTGAAGTTCAATCTTCTGAATTATTAAGAGTATATTAAAACATTTATTTTAAGAAAAAAGCTTTGCCTAATTTTATCTCATTTGGAATGATATGCATAATTGTAAGATATTCTTAAACATTTCTAATTTGCTATAATAATACCATAATTAAAGCAACACTGCCAGACTTCATTGTAACTGTACGTTGTAGAAATGTGTCATTTTAAAATCACTTAAAATAATTCATTTAAATGCAACTTGATTTGTAAATTTCATTATGATCTAGTAAACTAACTGCTTGGATTTTCGGTTCTTCTAAATGAGCACAGCTCCTCTGAGTGCCATCATAAGAGAGAAGACATTTTTTATTTCAAATCAGCAATGAAAAGCACTATAAAGAGTATTCAGACTGTAAGACATTGAGAAAAAGGGCCAGTTTGGGGAATTTTACTTTCAATCTTCTTAATTTGCAGTGCTCGATACACAATTCTTACGTTGTATTAATAACAGCTTTTGAACATAGCATTCATTCATTCAGCCTGGTATAGAAATAAACATAACAAGAGACTACTCCCTGAGCACATTCTTAAAATTGCTTGCAAGGAAAACAACACCTTCCAAAGATGTTACCATTGTTCAATTCACCAAGCAACATTTTCAGTCACTTTAAAATAGGAAAACAGGTAACATCTTTAAATATAGGATAAATTCTTATTTTTATTCTACTTTCATTCCTCAGTTGTTCAAATAATTTTAAAAGGTAGAAAACTTTGAATCCAAGAGCTTAGCAAAAGATATCCCAGAACCCTGCTACCAGGATAATCTTCGGAAAAGGAAGCCATGCCTCTAATTCCTCTTCAAAATCACTTATAAAGATAGTAAATATGTGACATAGATCAGGTTGATATTCTTATTGCTGGGCACTCACAGCTTTGTAAATTAAAACTGAAAATTAAAATAATTTAATTTCTGAAATGTTGAAACCTATCCACATTTCTAAAGTTTTGTCTCATTCTATTTAGATTTTCTTGGAGGTTCAGACTGACTGAACTAGAAGGGTTAGGGTTTTTTTGAGAGGTGGAAGGGTGAAAAAAATTAAAAGTCACAGAGCCTTATTCACAGAATAATGGAAAAATTACTTCAGTACAAAATATTGTATTTAACAGTTTAACACAGTCAGGATGCAAAGAACAATATCTTTAACAATAAGGTTTTGAAGTACAGTTTTGAAGGTTGACATTTAAAGGGGCCTATATTGTAACAACACTAATAACCACTGTTTGGCATTAATTCCTTGACTGCAGTGTTAGAAGCTGCTGTAGATTCTCATGCCATCATATACACTGTTGGAGAAAAGCTACTCTTTATTGGGGGCTACTTGGCTTCCTCAGGGTCTCTGAGTATTTCTACATTTTTAGAGTCAGATCTAGCATTTCTCAAAGATGTCAATGTCTCTTCAGCATTTTGTCTCTGTCTAAAATACAATGCAGGATAGCAAGGTTAGCAGGCACAGCAGTCATCTCACTAATATGTTTCTTTAAGCACTGGGACTAGAAATCAATCTCCAGCCTTGGGGGACATCAAGAGTTAATTCCCATTTTAAGAAGGGTGTGATTAGTAGCGGAAATCTGCCTGAGTTTAGTACATCTGAGGATGCTATTACAATTTTCAGATAGAAAATAATTAGCTGATGATATGAGCTGACAGCTAATACATCTACAATAAACATAAAAAAATTATTTCCAAGCGGATGTAGAGTATGTGTTCTGTTTCTAAGCTGTTTGATATGGTCTGTGTAAGGAGCTAGGCCTCGATACCAGATGCTGTATGTTCTACAAGCTTTTTGTGCAGATGTCTGCAGCCTGAGAAAATCAACAGTGCTTTGAATAACACTCCCAGTAAAAGCATCTTCTTGTCAGAGTCACTGTATGATATAGGATATGAATCCCACACAAGTGGATGAACTGATTTTAAATAATACCATCTGACAACGGTAGGAAAAAAACCTCTCAGTAGGTCTGACAAAGTCCTGGAAATGGCTGTTAGCCTTGGGAAATAAAATCCAGTCCTCTGACAGAGACTACCCGTCCTTCTTTCGTTTGATCAAATGGAAAACCAAATTTAATGATTGCTTCCGAAGTTCCAGAGGCAAAGTTCCAACAGCACTTAACAGTGCTACCAAGGAGTCAAGATCTTTGTTCCTGGTATGCCATTCAGAAGAGTAAAAAAAATGTTTTAAGATTTCAGAATAAAATATATTCACTTTAATTTTTATATATATATATATGAATATATATATAATCACTTTATATTGCTTTCTTATCATTGCTTTTAAAGAAATACCTTTTAGAACACCTAAAGTACACTGTATATGGTACAGACACCATTATGGCAAAGAAATTCTAAAAGCCTGCCACTACCTGCACACGAAAGTGAGAAGAGATACATCTGAAGTCATAAATCTACACAGTCAGCTGAGAATATATTTATTTTATTCCTCAGAAATAAGCCTGTGGTCAAACAGTTGCATAAATCCATCTCTAAAATTAATTGTCTATGCAAAATCCTAGTGAATTACTTAGTGGTAGTATTATGGTCTTGTCTTCCTTGCAAATGTAGGTCTAGTCATGGATGCACTTTGTCAAGCCAAAGCAGCAGCAATGCCCATTTTTTTCTACATCAGAGTTAGCTAAATATGAACCCCATATATGCTGATCTCAAGATTATCTGTAAACTTAAACTCTGCATGTTCACCCCGTGAGGGCTTTATGATAATAAGAACTGTTCCTGTTTTTCCTGAGTATCCAAATTAAAATAACCTTTTCAGATTCATTTAATCAAAGTGTATAGCTCTCTAGGCATCCTCAATTTTAATGAAAGACAGTAGAGAAAAATGGAAGAGAAAAGGAAAAAATTAAAGCTCCAGGGACAAAACATACAAACGGAAACATGGTACCTCGTGTAGAGTTAATAAATTATGCCTGCTTATTACCCCTGCTGTTTTGTTAGGAATGTTGTGGGTCTGTTTTCTAGTGGAATGGGTAAGGATGCATCTCCCATTTTGCAACATGTAGAGCTTAATGATACTACTTTACCATTTCAACAGACATTTAAGATGCTTAAATCTTGCTGCTTCTGATTCCGTAGCTGCAACACATGTGTGAAGCTACCGCCGCGTGCAATTTTGCACAGCAGTCAGATCATATTCTTACGGAAGAATACAGCAAGCAACATTATAGATAAAATAAACCACAATGACTGAGACAAAATGAAAGACAGAAAACCCTGTCCCTTGTATACATAAAATGTCTATTCCAGGAAATACCAGCAGTTACAGATTACAGAAAGTGCAGAAGCTGGAAAGTCCAATTATACGCTACCTAGACTTTTAAACAGTTCTTAGAAATGTGAGATGGTTTATCATCTATGTTTCATAAAAGCTCTTCTATTTCTACCCCACCTGCCTTTTAAATATATGAAAAGTTAAACTTCAGTGCAGAGTCATGGGATAGTAGAATAATGTACACTAGGAAAAGTTTGAGACCCTGCCAGAGATCCCTAATTCTACTCTCATTTTAAAAGAGGTCCAGTTACATTGAGTGGCTCAGGACCTTGACAAGTCAGGTTTTGAATGTCTCCAAAGCTGGAGACTTCTTCACACTCTCTGGCCAAGCAGTTTCAACATTTGATCAGAGGTGTGTTGTTTTTTTTCTCCTATTGCGTATCAGTCCAAATGCTGCCCTTTATCTCAAGCCCTGTCACCATGGACATGCAAGCAGGGGCTGGTTCCATCTCCTCCATATCTTGCCATTACTCAGCTGCAGACATCAGTGAAATTGCCCTTAAGCCCCCGTTTTCAGGCTGAACAAGCTCTAGTCTCCCAACCATTAATAACATGTCAGGTTCTCCAGCCCCCTAACTTCTTGATGACACTCTGCCAGACTTGTTCAGTTTGCCAAAGTCTTTCTTTGGACAAAATTGGACACAGATCCCTGATGTGGTCTCACAAGATACAAATAATGGGGAAGCAATATTTTCCTTGACCTGCTGGCTACCCTCTTGCTAACACAGCCCAGCGTGTGGTTGGCCCACAAGCTGTATTGTTGCATGGGGTCACTGCATCCCACTTTTGTCTTTGTTGAACTTCATGAGTTTCCCGACAGCCAATTTCTCTGGCCTATCAACACTGCCCTTCTGAATGGCAGGCATGCTTTCCAGATATTTGAGTGCTCTTGTATCATGACTCAGCACTTATTTGTCATGCTATTGATTCCATCCTATGAATTACTGCTTTTATTTAGTTTGTAAGATTCAACAGCTAAGCCTGTCTGAGTTTAAAGCATAAAGAGAAAGAAATACTTCAAGAAAATACAGTATCAGGCAGCTATCCTGGTTAAGAGATGTCCTATGCTCAGTTTAATTCCTTGTAGATTAATTTACATGGAAAGCTGATAAAACTGAAATCACAATAAGATGCATACTTTGTATTCTTCACTGTAATTGTGTTCTTTTTCTTAGTACTAAATGTCTGCTCTCAAAATCTGCCACAGGATCCAATTTTAGGGAGAGAATGAGTGTCAGTTTACATTGTCATCCCATCTAATGAGCTCTGAAACAAAAAATACTGATATTTCTAGTATACCTCTTAATTCAATAGGAAACAATGTGTTTACTGTTAGATGGTCTTATTGACCTTAATCTTAGGCAACAGAATATTTGGCTTTCCTCATGATATCTGATCATAGGGTAAATGTAGGTGGGGAGGCTTGGGCCCTGGTGGCTTTGCAAATGGGAATGAAAAATGATAACCCTTGTACTTAGCAACTGGGTAATATGAAATAAAATCTTGTGTCATGCCAGCCTCTGGACTGGAACTTATTCAAAGGAAGATGACAATAGAGATAGTGACTTTTGAGTGAACCAAGTGATTCTCCATTTCTTGCTTTAGTGTCTGTGACAAAAATTTACAGATTCCGATCTAAATCCAAAGACCATGTGCAATACAGACCAGAAGCCTGCAAAATGACCTCTTTACTATTGAGGAAAGTCAGAAGAAAAAAATAAAATAAAAAGCTCCACACCAAGACTAAAAGGAGAAAAGCAAAGATCAAACATATATAAGTAGGGACAACTCAAGTCTCCATTTAGCTCAGGCTCCAACAGCAGCTAGCCATGAAGACTTAGGGACTAGTATAACTACAAGACAAACACAATAATTTTCCTGAATAATCCCACAGCAGTCAGTTCTCCATGGCTCAAGCCCTTCCTTAACCAAATGCAGTGTCTTTGTATTCAATAGCACTGATTTGTCTAATTACTTTAAAGCATATTCGCAATTTCTGTAACATTCTATTAATGGGACCTTTGTCTGACTTCAGCATCATTCACAGAATCACAGAACAGTAGGGGTTGGAAAGGACCTCTGGAGATCTTCTAGTCCAACTCCTTTCCTAGAGCAGGGTCCCCTAGAGCAGATAACACAGGAACACGTCCAGAGGGGTTTTGAATGAAGACTCCACAACCTCTCTGGGCAGTCTGTTCCACTGTTGTTTCCCTCATAGTAAAGAAGTATTTTCTCATATTCCTTCTTCCCAAAGTGTACACAAACAATAAATGTGTTCTGAGTGCCAATAGATGGTGATTAGTGTATCTAAGCAACAAACATGTTCAACACAAGATCACAAATAAACACAGTATTAAAATACACTTAGATGAGGAATGTTTCTCTAGTCTTCCATTTGGCTCCTAATCAAATAGTCCATGGAAATACTTTTTATATGTATGTGTATCTAAATTCAATTACAGATATAAATTTTATATATATATATATATATATAAAGTTTCCTTCCAAAAGTTGACTTAAAACAGTCACTAGGGTGTCAAACATATAAAATACAACAGCTCTGAATCTTCCTCAGAGAAAGCAAACAGTGGCCAAAAATACTCAAAAACCTAAAAGGCAGAAAAGCAAATAACACCTTCTCCTCCCAGCAAAACCACCTAAATTTGCAGTATGAGCAACGTTCACTTAAATGCTCTAAAACCAATATTTTAGCAGGACTGAAGACCCAAACAAGTAACACACTTTATGTAACCATAACGATCAACTCCAATGTGAGAAAACCCAAATAACCTTAGATTTGTAGCAACGTAAAAGGTCTATTGATATTATTCGGTCTAACAAGAACCAGTTTCCACCTGATTGATAGCTTTTTCCAATTCCATTGAGAATCACATAATATTTACAGACATACAGATAATAATGAAAAACTGGTTCTGTTTATTTTCTGTTTACTTTTAACCAACTCAAGCATTACCCCAGAAAAATAGTGTTTTCCCAGTATCCCAAACATTCCCAAGCAATGTGTAATCACAGAAACCATTAATCTTAGCAGGCTTACTTTTATACCAAGTAATGGTTATAAACACTTTGATGACCAGACAGCTAATTCACAGTTGAGATGCTACTAGTTGTGCTACCTTTGTGCTCATTTGGAAACACTGGAGTGATGCAGTGACATGAATTCCCCCTATATTTGGATTCCCAACTTTGCTAAGGTATGTTTTGCAATATTGAAAAAGCATTGCCTGAAAAATAAAGTGTTGTTTTTTTTCTTGATTGATGATCCATCTATATTATTTTTAATTTTTGCATCTATGTATATCAAAAGAAGCAGACAGCATATAGGGAGCTTATGTTGACTTTTGGTCTATTAGACATCATCATTACACTAGTTTTTTCATATAATCAACATTCCACTACATATACAGAACTTCACTTTCCAAAAAGAACGACCCTGAAGGCACAAAAAGTACTTTTCCTAACATCTGATGAATTCCAATGAAATGTGATTTAAATGTTTTGAAAAAAAAACACAAAAACAAACACAAAGCATTTTTCTCTCTCATGTAAAAACAAACTTTCCCCTGGGTTGTTTCTTGCATATTTCTGAGTAGACACAGGCCTAAGTTCCTGGGATGTTTAAACTTTTAGGAAGGTACAGTCAAGTGAAATTCAGCCGAACCTGTGATAGGGGTACACCAAGCTATCAAAGCAGGTTAAAGGGGTGAGAGAAAGAATTCCTGGGTTGTTTTTTTTCATCACTGTCCAAGGAATCTAGTGTCCTTGGGCAGGAACCTTCCCACTCCTATTTGAGTATGTGTGGACATGGAAATGTTGAACTTAATAATCTTATAGCAGGCTTCCAGTATCTGACGGGGCTACAGAAAACCTGCAGAAGGACTTTTTGCCAGGGCATTGAGTGAAAGGGCAAGGGGGAATGGCTTTAAAATGGAAGAGGGGAGATTTAGGTTACCCATTAGGAAGAATGTGAGGGTTGTGACACTGGCCCAGGTTGCCCAGGGAAGCTGTGGCTGCCCCATCTCTGGAAGAGTTCAAGGACAGGCTGGATGGGGCTTTGAGCAACCTAGTGTAGTGGGAGGTGTCCTTGCCCATGGCAGGGAACTTGGACTAGATGATCTTTGAGGTCACTTCCAACCCAAACCACTCTATAATTCTATGATCTTAAGGATCTCTTCTAACCTAAATGATTCTATGTTACTTGGTCATCATAAGACTCTTTTAAAATCCAAGAATGTATCATAAGACATCAAGCTTTTAAAGGTATGTGTTGTCCTTCTGTGTCCCATCACTGGAATCACTCTGCTTATATTTGACAACGTTGAACCTTATTTCCTACCTTCTTTTTCAAAACATCATGTCTTAACACTTAGGCTATAACTTGAGTTGCTGGTGTAAATGATGTAACATTAGAAGGCTGTAATTCTATATGTGGGCCAACGCAAGATAAATGGATGATAGTTTTGTAGGAGTATTTTTAAAAACAGCACAAAAATGGAACAAGGGTTACATTCCTATTCTAAAGTGAACCTGAGCAGCCATATGTACTCACAGGCATGTATAGTCCATCTGTTTACTAGATCCCAAAACCCAAGCCTTTTCCACTTTCAGCCTCCAGTCTCCACATATGACCAGGATAGAAGCAGAATTATCAGTGACTACACAGAGAAATTCCCTGCAATATAAAAACAGCCAAAGGAGTCTACAGAGCTGTGCAGCTCACTGTAAAGAAGATACAACATTTGATCAGTTGAACTGATCAAACCTGATCTCTGAACTCCACTATCTACACTGTGTGGGTCTCCAGTAATTATAGTGGGAGATGAGAAACTCAGCTCAAACAAAAACCCTAAATAAATTTAAACATTTTTATCTGTAGCTGAATCTCACTGAAAGATGTATTTTTCCATAGGGTGTGGCTGGTAAAATCTAAGAAGGGTTAACGCTTATAAACTGGGATTCTAAAAATGTATCAATAGTTTTGGGCACAATATTGCAAGATAACAGAAGTAATCGTTCACTAAATGCAAAGGTTCTACCTCAAAATTGAGGTTCTGTCAACATGAATCTGAGACCAGTGTGGAAGTTAGAAAAATAAGCTTATCATAAAAATTGGATAGCAAGAAGAGAAACAATATATATAGCTTCGGGAAACAATGCTCTGATACTCAGTAACAAAAAACTTTTTAATTTGTCTTCCAGCATGCAGTTTCTATTAAGTGTGTGTTGTCTGCACTACAGCATTAGGCTTTCCATATGGGTTTTAAATCAAATTCCAGTTCGTTATTGATACACCCTACATGATCAGATACTCCCTAAAGAGTAATGACCCCACACAGCACTTACACTGGCATAAATTTCGCCAGTGAAATGAGCACAGTAGTACTAAAAGGCCCCAGAGATCCTTCTAAATAATTTCTTGCTTATTTTCTTTCTACATCTTTTCCAAATTAGTAAAATTAATTTGAGTACTTTAAAACCATCTTTTGGATCCTCCCTGAACAGAAGAGCTGAATTTCTTCCCAAAATTCAGTTGTCTCAACTAAAAGACACCAGGTCCAAGCCTTAATTCCAAGAGCAGTCACCATGGAGCAATCTCTGTCCGTGCTCCTGCTCTCCAAAACTTTCAAAGACAGCAGGCACATCCAAAGGATGACCAAGAAGGCCATTAGCAATAGTGTGGCCAGTAAAACTGAGGAAGTGATTGTCCACCTGTACTTGGAACTGGTGAGGCTGCACTTCGAATACTGTGTTCAGTTTTGGGCCTCTCACCACAAGGACATTAAAGTACTGGAGCATATCCAGAAAAAGGCAATGAAGCTGGTGAAGGGTCTGAAGCACAGGTCTTATGAGGATTGGCTGAGGAAACTGTGGTTGCTAAGTCTGGAGAAAAGGAGGCTGAGGAGAGACCTTCTCACTCCTCTGCACAACTACAGGAAAAGAGGTTGGTTTCTTCTCCCAAGTGACACGAGATAGAAGAGGAAACCGCTTAAAGTTGTGCCAGAAGAGTTTTAGATTGGATATTAACAAAAATTTCTCCATTGAAAGGATTGTCAGACACTGGAACAGGCTGCCCAGGGAAGTGGTTGAGTCAATATCCCTGGAGGTATTTAAAAGATGTTTAGATGTGGTGCTTAGGGCCATGGTTTAGTGGTGGACTTGGCAGTGCTGGGTTAATGGCTGGACTCTATGATCTTAGAGGTCTTTTCCAACCAAAACAATTCTAGAATTCTGTTCTCTGGTCCTAAACCATGTCGTGGTGAGAGCTTCTGGCCCAGGCTGACTCTCAGAAATTGTCTGACACAATGCTACCTGGCCCAGGTCAAAGTTTGATCACTCAAAATTTGATGATCGTATTCCAGTAGGAAGGAATCTTCCTGGTCACCGTCTAATTTACTACTATATGCCAAATCTACCTTATTACAATGACTGCAACAGAATGGACTTCCAGATTCCTATTACCCCAGGGTGCCTTTAGGTGTGTTTAGGTGTCTTATCCAGATACAAATTAATTGTGTCTGAACAATGATGACATTAAATGAGAATTATTAAACCTCATGTGAAGAAATTATGTATTTCAAATTTACTTACACTTTATTGTAATCTATTTAATTTTGCAGAGGGCCCATTGCATTCTGTGAGCTCTTGTCAGATCTCCCTCTAACAGTAGCATACTAATGAGAGGTATGAGAAAAATCATATCCACAATGACCTTCCTCAAACAATAATACCTATCTGTAGTTTTAAATACCTAATGTAATTGATAGGACAATACACCTTAAAGAACCACAACCTTCTGACAATCCTGTTCTGTAGGGATGCAACTTGGTTTTAATGCTGACATCTAGCCTGTTTCCAAGGTAGTATATTCTTCTAGGGAAGATATTTTCCCTCCCCTGTTTATCGAAACTTGCAATGTATTATGAAAACATTACGGTAGCTACTGCAACTGAATTATTGCCACATAACATCTGAGTGTTGGAAATATATCCCTAAAGTAGCAGTCAGAGTGACAGATGAATGGTGTTTCTCTTAATCCCAGGGGAACAAAAGTGAAACAGAGCATTCACAGCTAGATGCTCTATGCATTCCTTTGTATGTCAGTTCAGAATTCTGATGGGAGGACTTTTTCCTGGTGGGGGAGGTGTTTGAATGATAGAAAAACATGATAACAAATGGATATTTACAGAATGACAGAGCAACCAGCTTTGCAATGCTGCTGACTGAGGTTTTAATGTATCTTTAATGTATTTGATTTTAATAACAAGATATGGAGAATGTGATGGTGGTTCTGATACAAGAATTCAGCAGAATTGCTGTTACCATTCACAAAATCACAGCTAAACCTGCAGCTAGTTTTACTATGGCCAGGAGAGAAGCAACAAAAGGACACAAACACCTCAAACTGCATCTCTACCGAAACTGCAAAATAAGGAAAGATGTGAAGATTTGAAATGAGCATGCACCTTCTCCCCACATCAATTCAGCCATATCCCACAGAAATCCCAACTCTCTCTTCTAAATTATTTTTAAGAGGAAAGGGAAAACAAAATTTCAATCCACTTGCAAGGTTTTATTTCTAATGAATTCTCACACAGAGCAAGCAATAGAAGGGAAATGGAATTTCCGAGCACCAACAGGTCTGGTTGTTAAGAGTCTCACCTGTGCCATAAAAAAGGAGTGTTAGGTAGAGCTGATTACCTGTGTTATTCTCAAGAGGTTGTCACCTGTAAAGAAGACAACTTCTATGATCCAGATAGCTCCTCTTCACATGCACAATTCAATTACATCTACGAACTAGAACAGTTTATTCCATCTGTAACTGTTCTTACACTAAGGATCAGCTTTTCACTGGTGTTTTACTGCTATCAATACTAACTGAAGTGAGACAGAGGTGCTATTCCAGTTTTTATTTTGTTTTGGTTTTGCCAATACAGTTGTCTCATCTGATGCTATTTATTGCTAATATTGAAGTTTTTATAGTAAGTCATCTAACCACAATAAATCAATAACATAATAATGTATTTTGATAAAGTAATGTGAATCTTTTCTTAAATTCTGCTCTCTGTTGTCAGAGTATTCAATTTTCCTTTTCATATTTCTATTATTACTTTTTTAGAGATAGTACCTTTGCTTTAAATTAAAACCACAGGATACATCAATAGGTTCTACACACACTGCTAAAAGAATGTTCCTTCTTTTTAATATGACAGCAGTAGTGGGTATTTTTCAGTCAAAAGTGTAGATTTTTTTGTTGTCCTTTAATAATGTTTGCAAGTGGCTTGGAGCTTTGCTTGCTCCTCTGTAATACAAGTACAGAATAGACCTCATGGAACAGCAAACAATCTCATAAGGTTTTAGCTGCAATTTTATAAAGTCTTTTAAAAGAAACGAATACAAACAATATTTGCTTTTGGTATCATAACTGAAACCATATTGCTAAACAATCACATCCTGTTTAGCCCATAGTGACATCAGAAATATATGTTTATCATCTGCTCTGGACAACTTAGCATGATTTTGGCCCAAGGCAAAGAAGAATTGAAATTATTTACAGTTGTCCAAATCAAGATAACCACACATTTCTGAGGTAATTGATACCCAAAATGAACACTGCCTTTAGATTGCAGTTCATGATTTAAGTATAGTAATTCCTTAAAGAATCCTTAAAAACACTTTTAAAGTATCTATTGGATTTCCTCCAAAACTTAGTGTGGATTCAACAATCAATGCCACCAAGAAAATGTGACATAGGAGATCAGGTCATCCACTAACAACATTTCCTCTAGGAATGGATCACATTTCCTACTACCTTTGATTACTTTCCACTCGCCTAAAGTGACAAAAAAACCCCAGACAAAACAAAGCCAAAAACTATTCTAGACATCTTGAATAGCATGACACAAGCAATCCCTCATATTTCCCTATTAGTTTTAAAAGCTCATAAGAAAGAAAATATATAGTACTGACTTAATACTTTTATATAATTTGTAGAACTATTATGAAAATAGATCTTGATTTTTCTTTTATTTTTTTTAACATGGAAACAGATCAAGAGTTCACAATATCTATTAAAGTAGAGCAACAGAGAGAATAATTGCTTAAATATATATATATGCATTCACATATACATACACACAAACACAATACAGCTCATGAGTTGCAGTCTAGTGAGGAAAAAACAAAACATGTAGTCAGATGAAAGACAAATATTTGATTAGAGGAACACATTCCTTGACAGACAAACACAGAGTAAAGTTTGTCCTTGTCTAGGACAGGAAATGTCATCCTTCTAGCAACCTGTGTAGTTTTCAACAGCAAAAAGATTTTATACTGGAATGGCAGAAGAGAATGTAAAGTCAAGCCCATAACCCACTCATTCAGAAGAGTGCTGTTATATATTTTTGTGCATACAAGCTCAAAGGATTTGCCAAAGCAAAGAAACCATCAGTTTCCAAAACAACTGCTCTGCAACACTGATTCTCAGCTGGGGAGAAATGGGACTTGTTACGAGTTAAATTCATAGAGAAAAAGGGATTCTTTATTAGAATTTGATTTCTGCCCCTTTCAGGGGAGAAAGAAGGTGAAACAAGTCTGGGAAAGTCCCAGTTCTGAAAAGGGGCTCCATTAAGAAGGAAAATAGAATTACAACTACAGGAGAATAAAAATTTTGTTACTTCATGGAATTTTCCATGAAATCCTGAAAGCGAAATGAGGCCCTAACAACCAAATACTAAATACACAAATATTGCTGGATGCATCAGGCAGCTCAGCATAGAAAGAAAATCAAACCAAAGTACCCAGCTCCTTCAACAGAAAGGGGAAAAAAACCCCTCTAAAATTAGCAAGTTTCCAACAGCTACACACAGTACTGAGTGTCATATTTGCCCAATTTGCCTAAAAAACTGAGGAAATGTGGTTGGGCTCCTGGTGCAACTTCACCCTTGACACCTAGTTGCCCATGACATGAGGACATGAGGAGGAACTGGGCATGATCAGGGCCTGTAGACTGTTCCTTGTACTCATTATGGACAGAGCAGCCCTGTTGACCTACAGAAGATTTTTCCATAGGGACCCAAGCCAGGCCATGTCACCTGCCTCCTGGGCCAGTTCATTAATTAGTACAGATACAACTTTTGGATCTTATAAATATTTCAGAGTACATGACATCCAAGAAGATTCTCTATTAATAGAAAAGACCTAGGGTTGATGAGACCTACATGGTGCACTTGGTTTGATGTATTATCATGTGCCAGTATAGCAAAATTTCAGTGAAACCAAGTAAAACTGCTATCAAAACCAACTGGTACCAAAACCATTGTTCCACAGACTTCCATGCCAACACAGCTGTACTGTTTCTTAGTCCCACCTACCTTCTGAGAGTGATATGTTACTGCATTCTTCAATATAGACACCATTTTTCATAACTACATAGATCAGAAAATAGGACTTGAAAGCCGGATGGAGAGAAGAGCATATACTGAAGCATGTTTGCACAAAATATTTCCATTTTTAATTGTAAGCTGTGTTATATGAGAACAGTCCTCAACAACATTGAACACATTGTGTTCTATTAAAACACGATTTTTTAATGAGAGGAAAAATGAAAAAGGAAACAAAAATATTGTAAAAAATGATTTTGAGATGTTTATAAACAGAATCTGCTTTTTATAGGAAGGAAATACAAATACATGCCAGACAGAAAGATCCATAGGTACCCTTTTCATAATCTTTCTTCTCAGCATGCTTGCTTAGATATCAGAAAACCTTTGAGGGAATAGGACAAATATGGCAATAGGATTCCTTTAGACCATCTGGGAAAAGGAACTATGATATAATATACAGCATGAAAAAGGCATCAGACCAGCATGATGTATGAAACACTTCAGTTTTCCCAGCTGGAGCTGGGTGTCAGTAAAATAAAAAAATTACCTCCATCCGCTCTTGCTTGACATCATCAATCTCATCATCTTCAAACATGGCTAACAGCTCTCCAGTCTGGTCAATGGAATTTAGAAAGTCTTGAGCAAGCTTCTGCCGTTTGTTGGTGTTGCTACTGTTGAATTTGTCTTCATAAAGGTAAGCAAAAAACCAAGAAACTGAAGTTATTAGGCTTCTCCTAACATCAACCAATATCCCTAAGGATATGTTTTAGACTCTGATGAACTATACAGAAAAGGTTTGTTTTTACTGTCCTCCTCATAAAAGTTGTGCTACCTTGTGGAAGTAGTATTACAGCTGTGCTGCAGTAGTTCTGCAGTAAAAAAACAAAAACAAACACCTTTAGAGTTTTCTAGTACATTCTAGTGGATTTTAGTAATCTAGAGAAACCTGGTCTGTTGCTCATATAGAATAAGTTTCATGGAAGGATCCACAGATCAGACAGAGCTGTAGAAGAATCCACCATTCTTTGGTTGTACAAAAGCCTCACTTGTAAAACAGAATATGTAGAGGAAAGGCTCTTTTCTGAAAGCATGCAGAGCATCGTCATTCCCTGCAGCTTAGAGCAAACCCTAACACAAAGAGTAAGTAAGCTCCACAAACCATGGACCATTGCTCTACAGTAAAACCTGGAGAACCGTGGCAAGGTGCTCCCTGCTGTTCTAAAGAGAATAGCAGCTATCAAGACATTAGCATCATAAAACAAAATTAATGGCTTCAATTATCAGTCTGCCAGAAAATACAATCTTTAGTTCTCAGATGAACTGTGTTTACAAAGCATTTCATGAGCAACTAACTGGCCTACAAAAATTGTTTATTTGTTTTAAATAGTGAGAAGGACTTAAGAATGAAAAACCCCAAACTGTCAGGTAGGAAGCCATACCGTCAGATTATTTGCACAAAACAATATATTTTCATGTGTGATGAAAATCAAATGCCACAGGAAAGTTAAATCTCAAATGAGCTAACAAAAACTTACACATGGATTGACTATGTCAAAGAAAGCAGTACAACATTTACCTAAAATCAGTCTGGATGCTCAGAGGAACCAAACACAAGGAATTCATTGTAAGGGAAAAAATAAAAATGAAACTAAAAGGCTCTGAGAAAGGAAATAAATACAAAAAGCTCTATATGGAGATTGCTAGATGCTATAAAAGTACGGAAGCTTTACATTTGCTGTAAGTTTTAACTTAGCTTTACAAATACTAATTCTTCTAATACCGTAAATACTCAGAATTTTATATCAGCAAATTATTCGGCATAAGTTACTATGTTTTTAATTCAAAGAGCTTTTCCTTTAAATGAACTAGCTATAAAATCTGTGACTTACTCATCAAATGGGTAAACAAAAGTGCTTACCATTCTTTAAATTAAAGATTCAAAGTATAAAATGTCAAACCACACCAAATAAAAAACGCCAGATCATATATTAGTCTTCAATGACTTCAGATTACAGGATATTTTTGTAAAACATGCAAAACCCCTCTGACAATAATTTAACAAATGTCCATTCAATTGCAGGCCGTAACTGCAGCGTTTAAATGACACATGTTGAAATCAATTGGCACTTTAATCAGCACCAGTTTCTTACTTTGCAACAGAGTCCTGATATTAAGTGTTATTTATCAACCAGACAGTAGATGCAAATACTTAATTTGAAGAATTTCAGATGGAAAAGCAGAGATTTTAAACCAAATTACTCTGAACACAATATCTTTGTGTCTTTAGCTATTAAGCAAGAATTAAATACTTCACATTGGGCTGCTCAAGGCATTTATAGAGTATCAAGTCTCCCCCAAATTAAGTAATTTCTACCTTCAAGGAGGTCATCTTCTTCTATTCCTTTGACAATTTTAGATTTGTAGTCTCGAAAAAACATGTATTTAAGTAGCCTTCTAAGTTTCTTCTAAGAGAAAAAAAGTTTATATTAATTAGTATTATTTTTTAATTTAAAATAACAAACATACAAATGTATAAGATGTTACTCCGTATATACAGTTTTCTGAATGTTCATAATTTCTGATTCTATAGAAAATCCATACATAGAAAGTACAACAAGGTCAGTAGCAATTGCACAGGAAATAGCATTTATTTAATCTCCATGGTACTTTGCTTGCTAATTGTGAGACAGAAGTGGGTTTGACTTTCAGAAAGTCAAACTTCGCTTAGTTCGGAAATTCAAGCCTACAAATGCATTTTTAAATTAAGTCTGACATCCATGTTGAACACTATTCGTAGTGTTCAACACTTAGGGATCATACCAGATAAAGAAACTGTAATTGTTTTTCACTAAAATGTGAGAAACAATTTTGAATTGTATTTTCTTAATTTTGATACAGTTTTGATCGTTAGATTTCACCTATCAAACAAGGAAAGAAAAAGAACGGGAAGAGAAAAGGGGGAGGGAACAGGGGGAACTAAGGCACAAACGAGATAAAGGAAAAATACATAATGTTCATTAAAATGGTTGATTTTTTTCCTATTCTTGAGATTTGAAAAAATAAAATTCCTTTCATTTTCATTGTGTTTCTGAAAATAAATTATTGACCCACTTTACTTACTACCCAAAGAAAGAAAGAACATCCCTAAATTTGAAGATTCTAGTGAGATAAATACAGGAAAGAATACTAGGAAAATAAAGGATTTACTGACAACCTAGAGAACAAAAATGTAAGAGTTGTGCTGTCAAATGTCTCATCTACACCCTGCATAACTAGGAGAAAATTAGAATGTTTTTTAATAGAAGGGTTATAAAGGATAAGGATTAACATTTATACCTTTATTAAGAAACTCTTTAGAGCTCTAAGGTAAAGTAGCCACCCTAAAGCTAGTGAAAAAGTGCATTCATAATTGAAATAACTGGGACAAACAAAAAAGAGTTAATTAAAATATTATGCAATTATTGTACTGTGCACAACAAAATACAACTGCAGAGCAGCTGTACTTCTATATAAAGCTATTTATGATGATCTACACCTTTCATATAGGTTAAGCAAACACTTAAAACACAATAAGCAGCTTACTATATAAAGTAAGAAAATTCTGTCTTACTACTGTACCTTATCTTTGCGCATTAGGAACAGGAGATCTTCAGCAGAGATGACTCGAGCTCCTCTCAGCTGAGAAACGTCAGCTGCTTGCTGCAACTAAAATAAATGAATAAATTAGGAAGGCTGTTTCTGTGTTAAAAAATTTATTCACTAGGGTTTGTTTTCAATACATTCAGATAATATTTTGCATGGTAGTGCATAGCAAAATACAAGCTACACACTAAAACACAAGCTGGGACTCTCAAAGGTGTCACTCACTTGATCCTTGTTAGCCAAGAAGTGAATAAAAATTTTACAAAAAGACTGAAAGACTTTTGACAAATCTCAAGCAAAAGCTTTTTTGTTTATATTTAAAATGATTGCTTTTAAAAAGCACTGTATCCTTTTTTTTTTTTTCCTTTCCTTGCACCGCGTTAGCCCAGAAAATGAACATATAATTCTCTCAGGCAATGTAAAAATGCCAGATTCTTG
This sequence comes from Chaetura pelagica, assembly GCF_000747805.2. Classification (NCBI taxonomy): domain Eukaryota; kingdom Metazoa; phylum Chordata; class Aves; order Apodiformes; family Apodidae; genus Chaetura; species Chaetura pelagica. The sequence goes on from NW_009954539.1 coordinate 1,860,261, forward strand.
CCATAGCACTTTATCTGCAACAGTGGAAGGGTGGCTGATCCCTCTCACAATTTTTTAGAATAATAAATATTAATTTTAAACAGCTTACCTATGTATTTTTTGAAAGAAATTCTATCCCTACTTGACTTAGCATTAGTACAAACCAGACTCACATGAAGACTTTTTTAGGCATAGTCTTATTTTATTTGAAAGAAAGAGAATTAATTGATTGGAAACACTGACTCTATTAATAATGTAATTGGAAAAACCTTATTGAGCAGACCATTCAAATATGGAAGAAATACAGATAGGATTGAGCTATGAATTCCACAAAAGAAAAAAAAAGAAAAAACAAACAGAAAAAGGCAGCTAAAGGACCCTGAAGCAAAAACTGTCCTCATCTCCATCCTGGCAGCCCCCAAACTCCTCCAAGTGTGCTGAAAAAAGCAAAAATCTCTTTGTAAGGGACTAAGCCTGTCAGCCCTGGATTCACCTTCAGTTGGTGCAGGGAATTGGGCTATTTAATACACAAAGAGATCATATCAAAACCAGCACAAGATTAGAAAACAAACTTGTGCAAGCTGATACTTATCAAGCTTCTGGGCTAAGGAGGTCCAACCTAAATGTACAGAAGTCTACAGGATTATTTCTTTTCACCTTGCTGGCCTCTGGTTCTGGTGTAAGATGATGCTGTAGAGTACGTGGGAAGGTGGAACAGAAATGATGCTTCACAACATGGAATACACCCTATCCTCTGAACTCAAAAAATATTGTCCTAAAGGCAAGATTTAATCACAGTTTCTTTGCCTTATCCTCATTAACCATCTGACGTATGGACTGACAGTGAGCGTAGTACAAAAGTTACTGAAAAGAGAGACACCTTAAAAATTATTGATATTAAAACTCATACAAACCTACACACCTGTAACATGATCAATAAACAGAAATTGAATTTATTTTCAAATATCTCTATATTCTTCTTTCAGAAATGCATTAATGCACCTGAAAATAATTTAAAGAAATCCTATCCTTCATACTTACACTAGCAATGGTTTCACTCAGTATCACCGGCTGAATAAGTATATTATTAATCTGGGCTCCCATGCTGCTATGACTTGAAATAGGCCTATTCAGAAGTTAAAAAGATCAACAAAAACAGTAGCTGTTTCTAATATCCTAAGGAGGAGAGGGGGGAAAAAGATTTTCATTTTGGCAAGTGTTCAGTGGGCAAAAGATTCAGTCCATAAATCATAATACTGGACTGCATTAATTTTTTTCCACACTAATCACATGCATACAAAACGTCAACTGTATCTCGTATGCACAACACAAAACATACTGCGTGAAGAGTTTCAAATTTTCCCCTTGAAACCCTCTCATGGCCCTTGGAGTCACAGAGACCAGAGAGATTTCAGGAATTCCAAAGTCACAGTAATATAATCTTACTTGAAAAATGTAAGAATGTGAAAAACGATAGTTCTATTTTTTGGCATAAGCAAAACTCTTTCTTATTCTGATTAGTTTGAGGGTACACAAGCTACTTATATTTCTGACATAAAATATAAAGAGCTGCATAAAACTAAATTCATCAAGAATGAGCCAATACTCATCTCTGGTGTAAATCTATTGCAGTTAATGGATTTGCGCCAAGGCTAACTTTGGCCCCACTAAGCTTAAAAGTGTTACAAAACCTGCTGATAACACAACACAGCTTTTCAAAATATCATACAAAACAATGGCAAAAATATCCAACTTGAAAGTATGCACCAGTTCCCTAACACATGTAGGACCATAACTATAATTTTAAGGTCTCTTTCAATCCAAACCATTCTATGATTCTAAAAGACACTGATTTTCTTACCATAAAACTCAGGTATGTTAATTTCTGTGTGTAGCTGAAATATCTCATTTTTCCAAATGATAAACATCATTTAAAGTAAAGGTGGTGTCCAAGCTGCTTACAGAAACATCCCAATGAAGTGAGGGAGAGTAAGGAGAGGAGGCCAAAGTCACATCCCATTTGCATCTAAGTAAATCCTGAATAACATTGTTTACTTTAATGGAGTTATTCTGGGCTAAACACAAGATCAAATCTGGAATAATATTCTTGGTTTCTGCTGGAACAATGAAAACTTTATTCTCGTACTGCCTCGACTTTTGCATCTATTTTATTTTAAGGAATGAACACACAGTATTTAATTTCTTTGGCTTAAAGAAAGCAAAATACGAAAATAATTACTTCCTGTACAGTTCTAAAATATGGATTATTTATCCAAACAGACCATAATGAGTTCTGCATTGGTACACATATTTACCTGGGAAACCAGGATATGCTGAGGTAAATATGTATCCAAGCAATTAAAAAAAAAATTACGTACCACACAGCCGAGGTTGGGGGGAAGATGTATTTATAGTTTTAACACACACATAATTGACTCATTCAAACCACAACATGAGAGCTTTGCTATAATTAGCATTATAACAAACTGTCCTATTTGACTGTCCCAGAGTTGCCATTAATATGCAATAAGCCCCGATTCCTTAGTTTCCGGAGCTAAAGGCCTTGTTGAGTCATTACCGTGGCTGCGTTACATGATGAAGGGAGATTTCAGGAAGCTATACCAAAGAAATGATCCATCTCTGAGCACCCAAGCATTTATCATTCTAGAAAAGCAATTTTCAGCTCTGCAGCCTTTAAGTCAGGAGGTCTGTCACCTTTTCCTGCAGTGGAAGTACTGCGGGTTTTTACTTTGCGAGCAGCGGGTCTAATGCCCTTGACTCCAGAAGATAGGTGTGATATAAATCCTGTAATACCTTTTCAAATATGAGGTTGCTATATAACAACAGTGGAGATCTGGCAGGAATTTCCCACCATCTCCCTTCTCCAAGTCTCAGCTAACTCAGCGTCAGTCACAGAATTTGAGGCAGCAGCAGTTCCTACATATTCACTGTCTTTTCCTGATTTTTTTTGATGATGAAAATTATTCAGACCACATTACAAAGTATTTCAGCTTGGATTGTCCAGAAGAACAGCAAACAACCCAAATTACTTAGCTTCTTAAAGAAAAACAGGCTGAATTTTCTAATGTCAGCAAACAATATTTGAGACCTCAGAATCTGAATATATTTTTTATTACAGCCAAATTATGAACCCCTAAAAGTGAAGTTTAAATAACGGAAGTGTTGAAATGATTTTAACTACAGGAGCGCAAATAGCTCTGTTAATAATTAGGAGTTTATGAAAAATAAGTGTATTTTACAATTTTTCACATTACAAAGAAGGCAGTATATACAGTGACCATATTTTAAAGTCTAAGAAGAAATGGCTGGGGAATAATATTTTAAAATGTAATCACTGGTTTAATGACTTTATGAAGTTAACTTTCTTGGCAGGATGAACTGAAGTATGTTAACAGTCACCTTACGGCTATTTTCTTTTTGCAACTTCTGCAAATTACAGATTTGCTGAAAGGAGTATTCATTCTCCTATGACAGAAGCACAGTTACTTCAATAGCACTGTCTGCTTTTTTTTTTTTTTATAATTATTTTTTCTTCCACTACCTCCAAAGTCAACATCACTGATATTTCGACAAAAATGCCTTGACAGACAAACAGACAAAGAGCTGGAAAACAAATGTACTATGTTGTGACATAATCCCTCGAGTTAAACTGTAGGATGGAGTAAAAATGGTAGTGTCTTGAAACTGCTGGGAGCCAAGAATAATGCTTCAGGAGCTATGATTTTGTTTTCATTATAGAGGAAAATTAGATCATAGTTCACCTGGCTGATTTTTTTTTTTTTTTTTCCCTGAGGCAGGAAGGTTTTTGTTATTAAATATGTATTAAAATGTCCTATTTTTCATCTTTTTCTAGATCAAAAGTATGCAAGTATAAAGGTAGCAAAGAATATTCTTTAGATATAGTGCCATGGATGTATTCTAACCAGAGCATCCCAATACTTTTTGAAAGAAATTAAACTTTGGGTTTCACTTCAGTCTTTTCACACAGTATCTCACATACTACCAATGCCGGCAGCTGAGCCTCTAATCCTAACATACATGGAAAGCATCAAGAATTTGTTTCCACAAGTCAGCATAGGGATGGGCTTCACACATCCTGGGAGGATAAATACATTACGGAGTCCATTAGAGCCCCCTAACAGGTAATGATCTAGGGTCACCACACCAGAGTTGAACAGCATGACTATACTGTCCCAAGCTGTCTACAATGTAAAACTTTCATCTGCAGACTAAAAGACAATCCTTTTTTTTTCTTATTAGGTAGGTATTTGTTTTCAAATCTAACTAATTTTTACTGAAGACCAGCAGGTGAGCATGCGTGACCTTGAAAAGATAAAGTTCTGCACCACATTCTGAGGCTTTAGAGAATCATAGAATTGTTTCAGATGGAAAAGACCTTTAAGATCATCAAGTCCAACAATTAACTCAGAACTGCCAAGGCCACCACTAAACCATGGCCCTAAGCAGTACATCTAAACATCTTTCCAATCCTTCCAGGGGTGGTGACTGCCCTGGGCAGCCTGTTCCAGTGCCTGACAATCCTTTCAGTGAAGAAATTGTTCCTAATATCCAATCTAAACCTCCCATGGGACAACTTGAGGCCATTTCCTCTTGTCCAATAGCTTGTGACTTGTGATAAGAGACCAAGACCTACCTTGCTACAACCTCCTTTCAGAGAGCTGTAAAGAGTGATAAGAGGAGCACTTTCTTGCTCAATGTACAATGGATTTCAGTCCATATAGATAATAAGAAAACACCAATTCATACCCCACAGACCTTGGTATTTACTGAAAACTGGTTTTCAAGTACATAATTTATTACATTTGTTTCCTAATAAAATACTTATTCTTTAGTCTCTGAAGCAAGATCACCCTATCAAGTCCAAACAGCTTTTGGTTTCCACAGTTCAGCCAGCCCGAAGAGTTGGATCTGGACACAGAGTCTGCAGCCAGTTACTAGTAGCTGGAGAGCTATCATCCCAAAAGCATCTCCAGCAACAAGCAGGTTACAGAAGGACTCATGCCCTTTGAAAGCACAGAGAGTACATCTACAGGTCCAATACACAAAGACAGCTTTGACATCAAAGCAGTTGATACAAATTTAAGTCAGACTCTTCTAATAATGTGGGAGACAACAACCCCTTTCCCAGCTGCCTTTAGACTGAAATTGTGTAATAGTCAGTCCTGTGAACTCCAACAGACAGCCTGACATCTCAGCCTACACATTTTAACCATAGCTCTGCTATTTAAGACTCCTACAAATTAGTATGATGATGGGAAGTTAAGTTGTTTTTATTCCCATTTGTTTGAATTAAACACCTAACACAGCTTTGGACATCATCATCTCTCCCATTCTACTGACAACCCACAAACTTCCTTTGATTATAGAAAAGGTTGCAGGTTTATTTGAGTTTTGATTTATTTTTTTTTAGCAACAAATTATAATCCAAATAGAAGAAATGCATCAAAAGAAGGTACATACAGCCACCTTCAATTCAGTACTATTAACAAAGATGTTAAGCATACCCTATGTCACCCATCCATGTTGCTGATGAAGACATATGGGCATTCCAGTCTTCACTAATATCTGAGAGACTTAAGTGTTGCTGCAGAGGAGAAAAAACAGATTAAAACCTTTTCTCATGTATGCAATAATTAAATTTTTTCAACAGATTCTGTGTGCTCACTCAGCTTCTTGGATATGGTGTGGAAACTCCAGCACTTCAGTAGGCAGGCGAGCAGCAACCTCACGACCAGCTGAAATTAAGGAAAGCTGAATCCTTGTGCTCCCTGTTTTTGATTTTTAGCAGGCATAACCATAGCTGAGCCCCACATTTCTTGACACTCTGAACTATTCTTAGTTATACTATAAACACGGTACAAATATTAGAAAAATGGTAAATTATTTTCAAATAGGCCCTGCTACTGAAAATTAATACTTGTATCTATTAGACACTATTTTTTTTTTAAGTATTGGGTAAATTTATGAAGGAAAACAAATTTCCAAGTAAACAGCAAAACTAATACTGTTGGTTGTTGTTTTTTTTTCAAAAGATAAGCTTCAAATAAAACTTTTATTTTTGTTTTTAATGTCTCATTTATAAATAATTTAAGTGCTTACACTAGAGTTTGTTGTTGTATTTTCTGTCACACGGGGAAAAGAATTTAATGCATTTATGAACAATAACTACATTTCAACTAAAGCTTCAGGCATGAGTTTTTCCTACTTTTCCTTCTTTCAGTTCTGATTCCAAAGTCAACATTTTGGGGCAACATTTTATACCTGTAATTCTTCTACTCTCCGTGTAACAAAAGAAACCCTATTGCACACCTGACATTTATAGCAGGCAATACTGACCAAATGAAGCTAAATTATACCAATAATGTTTAAACTATAAAGTCTCTAAGTGCAGAAAAGCATTCAGACTCATTGAATTCAGTTTTTATGGTCAAATTATTCAGTGACCACATAAACTTTGTTAATTTAAGATTTGGTGTAGTGCTGGAAATGGCCACTGCTGATGCTCTCTCTCACTTCTGGTGATGATAACAGCAGGGCAGAAAACAAATTTGGATACTTCTACTCCAGTTACTACCATTACAGCGGAGAAAAAATAAGCTTGAAAAATATAATTGAAGGGGAAACAATGGAGTAGTGTTTTCTAGAATGAGTAAGAGACCATCAAAAAAGCTTTGTGAAGTGTGAGCTTCGTAGATATGAAGGATTCATTAGTGAATATGAAACTGAAAAAAATCTCATGGCCAAAAAAGCACTGTGACCTTGGCAAACACATCTCAGCTTCTGAACAAGATGAGAGAAGAGACTCTTGTCCATGTTGTAGGATTCTCGGAATATTCTAGATAGTGAGATAAATGGTGCTACTCCACTGTAAATCACTGGTAGCAATTTTCCCCTGTTTCTAAACTAAATAAATGTTGGTGTTTTGGAGAAAATGATAATAAAACTACCTAGACTTGGATTCACACTTTCACATGGGGATGTTTGCTAGGTATATATAATTATATATACTAATATAACTATTACTTCCATCTAAGTTTCATCTTTGAATGCATTTCTGATGCTAAACATTACTTTGAAAAATAAGAATGTGCAATCTTCTCAGCAACAAATGCATTCACTTTACCATTAGTTAAAAAAAAAAAAAAAAAAAAAAAAAAAGGCAATTTGAATTTACATTTCCAAAGCAATGAAGATAATATTTTCAAATATTTAGCCTATTAGCTCAGATTATTTTTCTCTCCATCAATTATTTCTATTTCTTTTCTTTCTGTAACATTACTATGGCAGGTAAACCAGCAGAGGTTTACATTATACCACATCTTCCTGTCATTTAATTTCCAAACCCAGAAGAAACCGCCATTCAGTATTATTGTTAGGCAGTTTCCAATGCTGCAAGCAGAAAAAACTCTGTTCTGTGTTGAGAAACCATCTGATATAAACAGGTTTCTCTCTCCCATTGCTTTGAAGAGTAACAATTGTTTATATCACACATCCTTACGTTGCTCACACAGGAAAATTATCATTGCTTTCCATTAGTTTCACCAGAACACACCAGAATAAATACTCTTCCTTTCAATGTGACAGCAAAGTGGGATCAGGCTTCACTGTTTGTTATAGGGAAAATAAGAAATACATTTACTTATTCTAAGCAGAGAGATGAAGTGCTTTTAGAGCAAGCCTGAGGTTAATGAAAGAACTGCAAAGCAAGTATGTGAAGAGCAGGCAATCATCAGTGCACTGAATACAGAGAAGACAAGACCCTGATCCTCTTGCTGAAGTGATCCCTAAGTCCTTAAAACACTCTCTTCAAACACCTCAAAACTAAGGGCAAAAAACATACTTAAAAAAATTAAATCCTGCAAAGGACATAATTAGGACTTTGCATTAAAAATTTAAGACTATGAAACAGAAGGAGAAAAAAGGGATTCAGGTTCAATCAAAAATACAAAATGGAAATATTTTCCAATAGAAAGCTCTAAAATTATTCACAGCCCTGACGAGAGTTTATACTCGGAAATATGGTACTAGTGATAGAATCCCAGAAAATCAGGGGTTGGAAGGGACCTCTTGAGATCAGCTAGTTCAACCACTCAAAGTAAAGCATGTTCATCCAGAGTGGGTGCACAGGACTGCATCCAGGTGGGTTTAACAGTCTCCAGAGAAGGAGACTCTACAACCTCTCTGGGCAGCCTGTTCCAGTGCTCTGTCACCCTCCAAGTAAAGAAGTTTTTCTTCATGTTCAAATGGAATTTCCTGTGTTCCAGTTTGTGCCCATTGCCCCTCATTCTGTTGCTGGGCACCACTGAGAATAGTCTGGCCTCATCCTCTGGCCACCTGCCCTTTAGATACATAGAAGCATTGAAAAGATCCTCTTAGTCTTCTCCAGATTAAACAGACCCAGGTCTCTCAGCCTTTCCTCGTAAGAGATGCTCCAGTCTCCTAATCATCCTTGTAGTCCTCTGCTGGACTCTTTCCAGCAGCTCCTCTGTCTATCTTGTACTGGAAAGCTCAGAACTGGATGCTGGATGTACTCCAGATGTGGATTCACCAGGGCAGAGTAGAGGGGAAAGATCATCTCCCTTGACCTGCTGGACACACTCTTAATTCACCCCAGGATGGCACTGGCCTTCTTAGGACACAAGGGCACATTGCTGGCACATGCTTAACTTGCTGTCCACCAGGACCCCCAGGTCGTTCTCTGTGCAGCTGCTTTCCCACTCACTGACCACTGATCTAACCCACCTTTCCGAAGCTTACCCATGAGGATGTTAAGGCAGATAGTGTCAAAAGCCTTGCTGAAGTTGAGGCAGATAAATCCACTGCCGTCCCCTCATCTACTGAGCCAGAAGACCTTATAAGTTAGAATATATCACTTGAAGTTATCCACATTGGGTCTTTCTCCTTACTTTTTATACTCATCTGCTCAAATGTACATGTCCACATGTGGGAGCTTCTCAGCTTTGTGGTGACCACAGCTAAATGCTACATGATTGTTCATATTAAACAGTGAGACACTGAATACATGTAAACGACTTTCTGGTTTTAATGGTTTTGGATGGCAAAGACAGGCCATGTAAATGTCTGGGCTGAAGGTAATTTACACTACCTGCAGAATTTTGACTGACAGATGTGTAGTTTTGCAAGATATACCCAAATGATCAATAAAAAGAGAAAACAACATCAGAAAAAAAAAAGTGAAAAGTATATAATGGTTTTTCCACCATGATATATGCATGGAGTGTATATTATGTGAGAAGTCTCACTTTGTTCTGTAATCTTTAATTTTTGGGAAAATCACTTATTGATGGGAACAAGGTATAAGCAGAACATGGAACAAAATAAGAAGTTCTAAGAAATTTTTCTCTTTTATCAGGAAATTTCTCTCCAGTTCATTTCCAAATGGCTTCAAAATCCTAAATCTATAACACCTTTCTTCTGATAATCTAATCCAAGATGAAATTTTAAAAAGAGAGAAAAATTTATTAAAACAATAGTCCCAGTCCAATTTCATTGGCAGAACCATTTTCATGTAAAATAAGAGGAAAGGAAGTCTAATTTCTTGTATGTATGACAGGTTTGCTGTCTTTTCATTTTTATTTACATGAACTATAATTCTCAGAGCTTCAAAAATCCCAAGATAAAGTGTACAGATGAAAACATGAAGATGACATTTTCTCTTGGGAAGATGAATCACAGGAAAAAGGAGGGAGGTCTTACTCAGAGAAAGAAAATAAAGCAACATGAAGGAGCCTAAATGTAAAATCTGAACAACACATACTCGTGTTTGAAAAACAGCACTGATTTCCTAACTCTTATTTAATGTTCCTTCTTTAATTAACATTCATTTCCCAAGGACATAAGTTTGAAAAGGCTGTTTCACATTACTTTAGCACGAAGAGAAAGAATCACTTTTAAGCCATGAAAAGGCTGGGGAAAAAAATAAACATGCCTTCTGAACATAATTTCCTCTTTATTGCTACTGCAAAGTTATGAAATGAAATCTATTATTTAATTACATTGGATCAAGCAACAGGAAGAGAAGGGAATGTTTGAGTCACAACATCCCTGTAAGGAAAAACTACTATACTTCCTCTTGCTAAAAGACAGTTTTAATGGCCTGAAACTGTGCAAATGGTTAAAATCAAACTACTGGGAGGTATGAAGACCTTAACAGAAATAATAGTAACATCAGGGGGAAAAGTAGCAACATTTCTGCCAGAACATAAAAAAAATTGAAAATTATTACATTTATTCAGATTCTCTCCACAATCTGAAGATAGTTTAAAATCTATACAATAGACTTTGGGCCTGCTTTGCTTTATGCCTTGCACTGAAGATATTTAGATAATCTATTATGAAAACTTAAAAATTTATCTGTTATTACTACCAAACTTTTACTGGCCTTAAGGGATTTCCCTTAGCTGTGCTTCAGTAATGTTTACTAGATCCTTCAAATTGAATGCAACTGTTGGAAAAGTTTAAGTATTTTACTTCTTAAGTATGTTCTTGGCATTAAAAAAAAAAAAGCAGGCTTTATACTATAATGAAACGATGGCCTGAATTCTAAAATGTTGGAATAGATGACTTGGCACCTGGTATAGAGTCCACAAGCAGGATATGAAGTACAAATGCTGTGATCTTTTATGTAATTTAAATTAACTTTTACCTGTGTGGAGATGGTCTGAAATAAACTTTCATGACAATACTATATTTTCTCAAAACTAGACTACACTAGAATATGAGGGCATTTCATGGATAATTTGAACAACAATGGAAAATACCTTTGAAGTTGTTCAGGAAAGCTATTCCAAAGCCTAAGAGCAGTATGGCAGAAAATATTTCTTTGAAAAAACTCCCCTGGAGGCAACAAAGTCTGATTTCCTAGACCCATTAAGAGACTGGACTGACCTCTCAAAACTGCAGGATGGGGGTGAGTACAAGGCATAAAGTTTTGAGGAACAATGCAGAGAGGTTTTGTCAGTGATAAAGGAAACAAGATAGAAAAAAAGTTGTTTGCAGAAATATTCTAGACCAAGGATTTTCATGGTGTTCTACTAGTAATTTGGTACACAGTCTATTTCTAAACTTGTAACACAGGCTACAAAAGTGGTCATGAAATAAAACCTTTCAGCCATGTGATGTTCACAAAGCTCCATGATTCTTGAAATTTTTTAAGAGGTCTGATCTTCAGTGGAGAATGTTAGGGGCCACTTGCTCCTAATTTATCTAAAGAACCCAGATTTCACTTTCTGTATATAGGACACCAGGAAAAGATACCATGAACCTCATAATACATGGCATATTTCTTATTTTTCTCTTGAAACTCAAGCTCATAGATCATGGAATATTTTGGGTTGGAAGGAACCTTTAAAGGTCATCTAGTTCAATTCCCCTTGTAGTGAGCAGGGACATCTTCAAACAGATCAGGTTGCTCAGAGACCCGTTCAACCTGACTGTCCAACTAAGATATTAACTACCATCTGACTTTAACTGGCTGTGGGGACATTTGGTTGAATTCAGCAAATATTTAAATATTTTACTTACCGATGCCTTACAACTTGCACATGGTTATGAAATGAAAGACATTGGCAGACAGTTGGTCAAGAGTCAATCCATTGAACTATCAACTGAATGAGCAAAAAGTCTGATAAAATAGAGGAAACAGGATTCATGCCAAGGGACAGAAGTTCTTGGTCTTGTAAAAATCTCTGGAAATGGGCAACAGGTCCAAGCTATGGCTATATCCATTAGGAGAGAACAAATAATTTCCCCTCCCTGAGGAGACCTCTGCTTTGGGAATTCAACTGTACAATTGTATAATTAAATGCATCTCCACTAAAACTGCTCACATGATAAGTTACTAAGGCTGAGCACAGAGCCAGGATATCCATTACTGATACCAGAGGAGGCAGGAGAAGATAATGTCAATGATGCCATGAGGGAGGAGGAAAACTAATGTTTCCAGCATTTATCTTTGCCCTTTGGAAGCCACAAAGGAAAATGTTAGTACTCCATGTTCAATTTCAAGAGACACTGAAACATCACCAAACTGTTTGCCAGGAAGGGCTCAGGGCAAAAAAAAGCAAAGATGGAAAGAGAAAACTTTATTTTCTCCAGGAAAACCATGCTGTATGTAGATTGGCATTTGAGCACAGTGATTCTGTCTGTGGTAAAGGCTGAGCCTTAGCTCAATCACCAGGATTGAGATTGTTCAACTCCTAAAAAATGGTAGCACAGATTTCTTCAAGAAGAGACCCTGGTATTTCTCCATGTGCATGCAGCCTATACAGTCTGTTGAAGAGTACTTATTTCTCTAATTATTAGAGGTATTCTCTGCAGTGTTTATGGAAGCAGGAAGAAGACTAAGGCTAAAGTCTGATGGCTAAAGTGCAATTGATGTATTTCTAAGAAAAAACTCACCTCAAAAAACCACAACAAAAAGCATCAGAACACAAAAGTGCTTTCTTTCCTCAAAACTATTGGAATGCTTCCCTTTTTATAATATATTTATATGTAGGTGACCTCAAGTATCAGTCACAAGCTGAGAACTGTTTACCAAAAAAAAGTGAAAACAAGCACGATTAGCATCAATACAGGTATGAGGAAGATAGAAAGAAACCTCTGTTCTCAGAATGACAGAGTGGATGACACTTTTCTAAATGACACGAGGAAGGAGTTACCCAAAGTGAAAAGCAGAGAGGATGAAGGTAAGTTGTGAGGCTGGACAAGATTGAAGGAACACTGACTATTAAAGTTCAGCAAGTAGGGTATAAGATTACTAATAATAACAAACAAAACATTCTGCATTAATACAGATCACTCCCTTTTTGGGTTCCTTTTAAGGTTCACTCCTTTATTTTGGAAAAGCTAGGTTACCTACATGAATGTTACAAGTTCATTCCTATGCAGCCATATCAGTTCTACACTGCTTTTACCAACAGGCAAAACAAGACACAGGAAAACTCATGCATGTGGGCAAAGACAGAACCAGGAGAAACAAAACCTGTTTGTCTCCCTCACCAACCAGTTACCAGTACTCCTTCACTGCTATTTATTTTTGTCTAATGCAATATAGAACATCTGCAAAATAATGCAGAAATACATTGAAAAAAACCGAACCAAACCTCTTCTGAGCTTTAATGGGTTTTTTTGTATCTAAACTTGTATGCACTCCTAAGCATCAACTATAAATACTTCCCAGCATCTTAAGCTGTAAAATGCAGAGGTGATTTAGCAGACATGCAAACCATAAAAACTGTGCCCATTTCTCTTCTAATTTAGAGAAAGTGAGCCAGCCTTATATCATATATAAAGATAATTCTCAGTGACATTTAAACCAAAATCCAAGTAAACATTTAAAATAAAAACCTGATAACGTCCTTAAACTTTTACAAATAGTATCAGTCATTTTAAAATAAAACTAAGAAGCAGTAGCATAAACAATGTCAACTAGTTTGAAGTTTAGAACCTGGACCTGGAATATTGTGGAAGTAAATCTTTACATTCATAAGAAATCACTTCTCACTCTTTCTGAGGAGGAAGAGGATCTGCAGCACACAGTAAAGCCACACCAATAGAGGTCAAGAAATACAGGATTAAAAAACTGCCAAAAGTAAAGCTTAATGATCTTTGCAAGTCCAATTAGGAAGTGAGGCAAAGGAGGCTTCAGACATAAAACAGTATGAAGAAAGAGAATCTCTGCAGAATGAAATAGAGATGGCAAATCTAAACATGGCTCTGAAACAGGAGAATAACTTTGAGTATTGAGAAGAACTAAGATTTTGAGCATGGAAACAAAGGTACAACAACTCTTTGAGAGTTATATGGAAAGAAATTATTTCTAATGGACTGAGTAGAAGTGAAACTCAAAGATTTTAATACGCATCAGTCATCAGGACTGGATATCTCAGATGTGAATGAACTGTAAACATAACTGAATGTCTGCTGCATTAATATTCAAATAAATCAGCTAAGCTTTAGGAAGCTAAAGGTATCAAAGCATTTTAGGCTGCTGCCTAAAAATACTGGAAGAATTTGAAAGATGATGGATCCAAATTCTTCTTAATAGTGTCAGATGATATAACAAGGGGCAACAGCCAATTGGAAGGACTGAGTAGGATGTTAGGAAAACCTTTCTCATGAGGAAGATAGAGCAGTCCTGCAATAGGTAAGCATTCCTCCATGGACCTTTCAAAGCCTGAGACAGACAAAGCCACGGCTGGCCAGATCCACTGCCAGTCCAGTCTTTCCTTGATTGGATGTGACCAGATGTCTCCAACAGTTTGACGGTTTTGTTCCTCTCTGTATTTTGTATATTCTTACAGACTTATTGAGTAAAGGAAATTGTTTCCGCCTGTTTGTACAGGTGTCGCAAGCTACCACCAGTAGCCCCCCAGTACCGGCTTGTGACAACAGGTTCCAGCACAATAGTTACTGCTACACCAAAATTAAAAGTCTTGTCAAAACCCGTGTGCCAACAAAGTGGAAGTGCAGAAACCCAGTCCTGAGAACTCTGCGTGAGACAGAGAATACAGCTGGAGGTGAGACAATCCTCATCACATCTTTTAGCTGTTGCTACAAACATTAACTGAGAAAGTCAGCTCTTGCTGGTTTCCCAATATCTATCAATTATGAGGAAAATCTGCATCAGCTCTGATGAGTAAAAGAAATGAGGTCTGCTCCTTCCCATCAGCAGTCCCACTGTGCACTGAACAAGACATAGGATAAGATGAAATTTTCTGACTCCTTCAGTAAGAATGAATAAATATATAAAAGTAACAGGTCCATTTGCAGCAAGTAGTCTAGGCTGATGAATGGCAGTTGTGTGTAAAATGAGTTGAGAAAGGTTATTGGGGTTTCTTTGGATACATATTGAATGAAAATCAGCTTCTATGATGGTATAAGTATTCCCAGAGTAGAATCCTAAATTATTTGCAGTCTTGGTTCATTCAGATAAATAGGCTGTGCTAATATATGTTTGAGCTTCATTTAGAAAAAAAAAAAAAAGTTATTTATTACAGATGTGAGTATCTCTCTGCTCTGTGTACTTAGCCACATACTGCCACCAATAATAAAATGCAGAGTGGTTGAGCTCATATCTCACAGCTAACTTTATAAATTCATCTAGTCAATATTTGTCTTCTTAAAACCCTATAAGCTAAATCCTAAATTCCTAACACAAGTTTTTACAGAATAGCTCCAGAATCAAGGCCTTTTTAATGGAGTCATGTAAACAGCAATTTATAGTCCTGAGTTACTGTTGTTAATAAAATTAAGGTTGTTGGGGTTTTTTGATTCTCGTTAGATATATTTCCCTTTATACCTTACAGATGTAATAAACTGTAACTAATCAGCTAATGAATGAAAGAGGATATTTGTCTCATGAGAAGGCAGCACAACAGGGAGTGTTTCTGCTTTCTACAAACATTTGCAGCAAAACTGGTGGCAAGGAGGATGGAACTGAGACTGAGGTCCCCCATTCCAGCACAATTTTCAGGTTGTAAGTAAACAGACAACTTCACAAAACACATATGCTATACTGCCCTTTCCAATGGTATCAGAGCACTTAACAAGGAAACTCAGTAACATTATCCTGTTTTTTCTAACTTAATACCTGAGACACAGAAATAAAAAGTAATTCATCTAAGGCCACTTAACATTTTACTGGTTCTGGGTCATCAATTCAGCACCTGACTCCTTCCTGAATATGATATACTTGAGAATACTTAATACTTTAATCTGCTACTTGTTCTTAGAGTCAAGTCGTATTTCAGATATCACAGAATTGTAGAATGGCTTGGGTTGGAAGTCACTTTAGATGTCATCTGGTTCCAACCCCCCTGCATGGGCAGGGACATCTCCTAGCCTAGACAAGGCTGCTCAGAGCCCCATCCAACCCAGCCTTCAACACTCCCCTCAGCCTCCTCTTCCTCAAACTAAACATCATAAAATAATAGAATCACAGAATCCTAGGGGTTGGAAGGGACTTCGAAAGATCATCTAGTCCAACCCCCCTGCCAGAGCAGGGGCACCCAGAGCATATCACACAGGAACGTGTCCAGGTGGGTTTTGAATGTCTCCAGTGAAGGAGACTCCACAACCTCTCTGGGCAGCCTGTTCCAGTGCTCTGTCACTCTTACAGTAAAAAAAAAAATATTCTGATATTCACTTTGAACCTCCTATGCTCCAATTTGCATCCATTACCCCTTGTCCTATCACTGGTCATCACTGAAAAAAGCTTAACTCCATCTTCCTGACACTCACCCTTTACATATTTGGAACATTCCCAGCTCCTTCAAGCATTCTTCATAAGGTTTATTCTCTAGGCCCTTCACCAGCTTCATTGCCCTCCTCTGTACTTGCTCCAGCACCTCAATATCTCTCTTGAATTGAGGTACCCAAAACTGGACACAACACTCCAGGTGTGGCCTCACCAGTGCTGAGGACAGGGAGACAATCACCTCTCTGCTTCTGCTGGTCACACTATTTCTAATACAGGCCAGGATGCCATTGGCTTTCTTGGCCACCTGGGCACACTGCTGGCTCATATTCAGCTGCTTGTCAATTAGAACCCTCAGGTCCTTTTCTGCCAGACACTTTCCAGCCACACTTTCCTAAGCCTGGAGCATTGCCTGGGGTTGTTGTGGTCCAGGTGCAGGACCCAGCACTTGGCCTTGTTGAAGCCCAGACCATTGACATTAACCCAACAATCACATCTATCCAAGTAGACCCGTATGTTTTGATAAATGACATTTACAGCTTCTAGTAATAGTGTGTATTATCCATCCTGTGCATAAAACGACATTTCTGGCTTCAGTACAGCTATGCATACACGAGTCCTCAAAATTAAATCTATTCTTTCTCAAATTTTCCTTTTCCTCCTACTTCCAGTGTGTAAATGCCAAGTTTTAAAGTAAGTCTATAAATACTACTTTCATTTTCAGACTTTACAGTTATGTCAGGAAGCAGTTTCCTGTGATTCAGCAATGCACTTGAGCTCACACTTATCTAGGAGAAAGTGAATCCCCTTGGTCTCAGCAGAGCTAAACACTGAAATGATTTTGTGTCCTCATCTTCCACTTCACATTTATTTTCTTCATCATTATTTTATGCAGGTTTAATTTTCAATAGATTGTGCTCTAGTGGAAGTTCACTTTTTGAGACAGTGGTGCAGCCAGCAGTGTGTTGAAACAGCTATTTTATATGTCATAATGTCAAGTGAGCCATTCTCTCTAACCATCTAAAGCAGAATAATGACTTGCCACAGTCATTATTTATAAGGGTATGTGTATGGCTTATCATAGAAGCCACATCATCCTTCCTCTCTGTCAAGGAAAACAATCTAACTAGTGTTCACTTTGATGGGGGAATAGGTGATCAGAGCACTCCCCTTTCTAACATTTTTTTCTATCCTCTTTTCTTCCCTACCTGCATTCCCACCTCCCACAGCAGCAGCTGTTTCAATAATGAGTAAGATTAAGGGAAAACTGAGTTATGTCCTTCCCTTTCACTGCTGAGGTCACAATTTGAATCTGATCTAAAGTACTAAACAAAATGAGTACCTGATTTTAAGCTGCCATCCACTTCATAAAATACCTTGTCCATAGTTTGCTGGAAGTTGACATCAGTGGCATCCTGATGCCCAGGAAAAGGTGAGCATGTCACTAATTATCACTCCAGCCTAAGCCAGGAGTAGGATCATTGGACTAGAGCGAAAGGGGACTGTGTTTGCATCTCACCTCTTGCTCTTCAACTTTCTAGCACAATTTCCACACTACGCTGATATTAATTTTCACCAGGTCATCTGTGTTTTACAGTATTCTTAAAATTTTCTACTTTGTCCACACGTCTCTTCCAGTAGCACCAATGGTGGCTGGTAAAACATGACCTCTATTCAAAACCATTCAATACTCCTGCTCTTTGGAGAAAATAGAAAAAAAACACAGCTATGTGTGACTCGATTCATATGACAGTTTAATTTGAATGTCCTTTCACATTTATGTATTTTTTAATATTCTAAAACTCCACCTTTCAGAAAGTACTGCTAAGTTTTGAAAAGCAAATTTCACTACAAACCCCTTTTTCACTTATTCTCATTCTTCTGCAATTAGCTCTTCTTTTGCCACATTCTACGCCCAATTTCCTTAAGAAAAATGTTTTGGTTTGAATATGTGAGAAAAAGGCAATTGGTCATTTTCAAATTAGCCAAGATAAAAATAAATTTCTTACTTCAAAAGGCTTATGTGTTTATGTACTCAAATAATATCACTTTTGAAAAGAGCAAATCTTCAGTTAAGAATCATCACCAAAAGCAAATAAAAGTGTTTTTCTAAAATGTCACTTTTTTCCTGTTTTCCTGTTTTATTTGCTAAGAGGGTAGGAAATAGATGCAGACTAAATGCAAGATACTGCTGAGCTGAAAGCAGCAAGTATGATTTTAATCACTACACTAATATTCTCCTTTAACTACAAAATGGTCAAATACTCCTCTAAAAATATAAAGAGGAATGACTCATCATATCCAACATGGAAGCAGATGATAGTTTTGGCAATCTGGACAAGAAGATTAACTATCTAAAATACTATGTTGAAAAAGTGGCAAGATTCAGGTATGGCCCATAATGAAGACAGCAAAAAATGAGACAGAAGGCCCCAGGCTGGCCCCAGGTCCGAGGGAACATTATAGAGTTAATCAACTCTCACAGACTAAGAGAGAAAAGATAAGGAGGTTGGTTTTGTCTTTCCTGAATTTCAGTGGATAAAAAAAAAGTACTTCCAGGGAAGCATGCCAAAATACAGCCCTGGGTAAACACAGACGACTTGAAAGTGGAGAGAGCAATATTCAAAACACCGGTTTTAGGACGATATTGAATCCTTGAAAGCAGATGAAGATAGAAGGCTCATTGATGAAAAGGGAGTGGAATAAGAACAGAAATTTGTGGGATACCCAAAAAAAGTAAGAACATGCTGTTGAAATATAAATTGAATTACACAGTGGAGGAAGATGAAGATTGGAAGAATATGGTGTTTCTCCTTAGATTGAAAAAAACCCTCCACGTTAAAATAAGATTTTAAAATTATGTTACTCCTGTGAGAAGAATTATTTTATCGTTATAGGACTGGAGATCAAAAGAGCCTCAAAAACAGCTCTTCCCTCCAAATGCATGGAGAAGAGCCAGATTTTCCATTTCTAATGCTTATTAGTTGTCACAGACTTGGTGCACATCATGACCAATTGTTCCTTTCTCTGAAACAGTTCATGGGGTAAGAGTAAGCCCATTCATTAGAACATGTGTTTCTGATGGGAACTGCCACCCAGTCTCACAGCATCATACTGGCTGAAGACTTACACCAAATATAAAGTTCCATATTTGTCTTCTGTTTGAGCTAGTACAGAGAAGCAAGTAATTTTGCACCTGCAGCTTTTATAAGGCAGGAGTGGGATTTTAAAGGAACTGCTGAAGTGACCGAACACTTTATGTGTGAGAGTCAGCATGTACTTTACATGCTTACATTTGCTTAACAAATCACTATCAGAGAAATTAAACTGAAGTGTGAAATATGGCACTCTGAAAAATGACATACCACTTTTGCCCACCACTGGAAAGAATAAGACAAGAATACAGGAAAAGCTCTCACATAATTTATTGGATTTTGAGCTCTAAAAGACCAGTCACAGCAACATACTTGAAAATGGGTTCTATCAGAGAATGAATATTTTTTACTAAAGTAACACCTAACTCCTTTAATCACACAGTGAGTACGTTCCAGGATGTCCATCTCTTAACCCATTCAGAAGGACTTGATGTTTCCTAATGATAACATTACAATTCTCTTCTCAACCATCTTCAGTTGAGAATTAACTGCTGCCGGTGCTTGTTAATTAAAAGACGTGTGAGGATTTGATGAATTCATAAAGAATGGAGGAACTACTTTATGTATAAGTGTATATATCATAGTATCTGTTTACATTTGGGCTCACAATATTCTGGAAAACTGCAAAAACCTAGAGCTTTGTCATGAAAGTGCAGATTAACAACTAAGTGTAGGACATAATGAATAAGGAAAAGAAGCCAGAAAGGCCGAATGAAGCACAAGTTGAATTTGCTACCCATTTTTCTGATAAAATGCATTTTGAAAATACTGATTCTACAAAACTTTCAGGGGAAATACACATACCAGAAAATGAGACGGACTATCGCTACTGGATGCCAAAACCCAACTATGAAGCATGGACAACATTTCTCACTCTCACTTTGAAGTGTTCTACCAATTCTTCCTTATTTTATCAGGAAACAAATCTTCTTTCTTTCTCTCTCTCTCTCATTCTTCCTTTCTTTCTTTCAAGCACATCATACATGAACAACCAAACTTTGATGGGATAAGGACATGATCCCTATCTCTGTACTTGGCCAACAGACATTTAATTCTTCACAGAAAGTGAAATGTCTCACACAGGAAAAAAATGAACAAAAGAGAAGCAGAATTCTATGGACCTCACCAAGAAGAAACATAACAGGAGTTAAATTCCTGTGCTGGAATGGGGCAGAAATTTGAGTATCAACCTCCTGTGTGTACCAGGCAACTATGCATTGAACTCTGGTGTACAGGAGGATCTCTTCTTTATTTCAGACAAAACATCAAGATATTTTAGTCCCATTCAAATACAGGACAAGATTCTTTTCAAGCTTTATAATAATTACTCTTCTGGAAACTTTAGGCCTGACAATCACTAAGTTCCAGAGGAAACAGATTTTAACTTTGCTCAGGTTATTCACAGAAAACAAATAATTTGCTTAGAGTCTGTTTAATCAAAAAATACCAATTTTTGGCAAGGCAGATACTACAGGTAATGCAATATTTTGCCTGAGAACATTCATAAGTTAGGCCTAGACGAAAATGAAACACTAAGTTTCTCCTGCTAATGCAATGCCACATATATATGCATGTACATATGTTCAGTCACATCTGATGTTTTTTCTGCATTGTCTCTTCCCACCAAATCATCAAATGCACATTCAGCAAATCTGCTACTCAAAAAGAAATTACACGTATAGATACGCATATCCTAAATCTCTCAATTTACCAATATGGGTTAGAAAGTCCTCAAAAGCTTCCTTAGGTTCTTAGAAATTACCACCACCTTCAATTTCATTACCTCAAGATGTTCATCACCTCTAGTTGGAGAGAAGTGAACTAGACAGAAGGCCTAGAAAGGACCATCTGTCACCTGTTAAAATTACAGGGCAAGGGGGTAAGCATGTCTGCTGATAAGCATAAGCCTGATGTGCTTTGTATAATTTTGATTCCTGTAAACGCACTTGAGATAAACTACAGTGAAACAGCTTCCTACTTTACTGGCATTGTTTAAGGAAAAAAAAATAATTAAAAAATAAATAAATATATATATATATATTTGTAAATATGAGGCACTTAAGCATTCATTTTTAAAGAATTCTAAACATCTTTACTCTGCTAAATAAAATTATGCCCTAACGAAAAGGGTTTTGCAATACCTGAGAAAAATCAGCCACCAGATGTGGTTGATTTGCCTTACAAAAAACCCAGTATTTGCACATGCCAGTGGACAATTGTTTGGAATTCAGAAGCAAAATCTACAAAGTTTCCACCCGTGGCAGCCAGAAGGCTGGAAGTCGAACAGAATTTCCCCTATGATTTCTTCTCCTAAAAGTTCTCCTCAGCAGCTGTAAGCAGCACTGGGCATATGAAATGAAAAGGAAATGAGGTTTTTTTCTTATGCTTTCTTATGTTTTTTTCTTTCCCTTCTGTCCTCCTGTGCAGCCATCTGAGTGGCACTTATGAAAAGATTGGTGGGAGAGACTTATCAGGTGTCTCCTCTTACATGGATGCTTAATTATAGCACTTGCATAAATTTAATCTATGTTTTTAAAGACAGAAATATGTTTCTCTACAGACAGAGAAATGCAGCTCAGAGGTGCTGGGTAATTTGCATGCACTTAATCAATAACAAAGCCCAGTGCAAAACTCAGGAAATTGGTTCTATCTCCATACTTATCAGACACTGCACCACCTCATCAGCAGAGCAACAAAACTCAGAATGTCTCCTCTTATTTGTCATCCTATCCTGAGTGTCCTGAGGGATTATCAGAACAGGCAGCAGAAGGCCAAGGACAGAATTGTTCAAGATCTCTGCTAATTAATGGAAGGAAAAAAGATGGTCAGTTGACAAGGGAAAAGAACCAGCTATTGTTCTGATGATGAAAGATGCACTTCAATAGGCAGGCAAGTTGTCTCCACCCTCCCATTATAGCTCAAATAGTTTTGTTGGTGGCTCTTTGTTCGATTGTTACAAAGATATATATCTTCCAAGGACAAATAAAGCAATAAATCCCTACCTTAAGAATTTTAAATATGAGGATTTTATCTTTTCATGCAGCAGTTTGAGACAAAAAAATAATGTCCTTTCATCAGCTGACACTCAGTCAAGCACCTTGAGAGACCAGACTGTCAATGAAACCAGAAATAATGAACAGGGATAATGGGAAGGAGGGAGAACATAATGGAAAGTTCATGATAGAGAAAAAAAAGATACAGAACCTAATGTACAGTGGTGCTGAAACATGGCAAATGTGCAATATCTTTACCCTGTTGGGTCCTGCACAGATTTTATTTTTAATTAAAAGCATTAGTCATTTTAATTAGCAGTCATGACTTATGAATTATGCTTTAAAAAAAACAAAAACCAAAACAAACATTGAGCAATGATTCTAAACTACTCAGTCCAATTTATCTGTGATACAGCTGGCATTCAGTTCAGAACAGATAAAAATGCTCTCTGAATAAAGAAATAAGGCAATCCCTCCACACGTCAAGCATTACACAAATGTCATGTACGTAATCAAGATATTAATAACATTAATATTCCTTTCTGTGTGACAAAGAGCACAGTCATTTTTTCACAGAATCACAGAATCATCACGGTTGGCAAGTACCTCTGAGATCACCAAGTCCAACCACCCACCCACAAAAAAACTGAAACAAATACAAACAACCACACACACTCCACCAAAAGCACCCACAATAACACCCGCTACAACCTTGGCCACTAGAGCATGCCCTGAAATACCACATGTACACATTTCTTGAATACCTTCAAGGATGGTGACTCTTTGACATATCCCAGTCCAGTTCTAAAAGATCTGACAAACAAAATTTGTGTTTAAATTAATTCAGTTTCAACAGGTTTGTAACCACAGCATCTTTAAGGGAAAAAAAAAAAAAAAAAAAAAAAAAGGGAAAAAAAAAAAAAAAGCATCCATTGACCCTTGCTGTTAAATTCAGGGTTATAATCCAAAATCAATTGTGCCTCGGCCAGCTTTCTATCAGCTGAGTCTTTTGTTTGGCAAAGACTCAAGTCAAAATGAAGGGAATTCATTGGGGTGATAATTTGCTGTATGAGCACCTATAGGGTTGTTAAAATAAAGGTGCTGTGCCATTTGCAGGTGTTCCAACATTCTTAAACAGTTCGTCCAGTATCCCCAATGCACTTGCAATTATAAAGTAAGCAAACTCAGTAAAAGCAATTCTTCATCTAGCATTTAGTTTGGAGCCCCATCTGGCAAACACCACCCGTTCCTGCTTCAAAGCACATCCCTTCTGTTCAAATGATGATGATGTACTGTAAGGAGTTGCATTAAGGTTGAGTCAATTACTCTCGCTTCAAACTGTCAAGTAAACTTTGCAGCTTTGCACTTCATATAATACAGTTTGTGATAAAGATACAGGAGCCCTAGGCTGCTGGTTTTGGCCATAAAACCACCACTGAAATAATCATCCAGTTCTGTATGTGATGGGGGAATATCATTTATGCAGCTAACACACAGTTGGTGAATTGATTATTTCCAAACCTACTGAAAACTACTTTTCCCCACCTACTCCCAAAATTCTTTCTCCTAAACCTTCACAGGACAAGAATCTGGGGCAATATAGGTTGAGGATCAACTCTGTCATTTGCATTTCTTAAAATAATTACCTGCTTTCATTCCTGTTAGTGCTACA
The DNA here is from genome assembly GCF_000747805.2 of Chaetura pelagica. NCBI lineage: Eukaryota > Metazoa > Chordata > Aves > Apodiformes > Apodidae > Chaetura > Chaetura pelagica. The sequence goes on from NW_009954539.1 coordinate 1,884,321, forward strand.
AGAATTTTCCTAAATTATGTGACCATGTAAGCCAAGCTGCTGCAGGGATCCACAGTGCTCATACATGCATATAAATATATACATATTTACATGCCCCCTTTCATTGTGATCAGCCTAGAGGGGAATAGGATGAGGCCTACAAGATGGGTCAACCCCCTCATGGAATAACACAGGCAAAAATATTAAGCTCTCAGTGGATAAAATAAGCAATCGTAAGACATTTTGTCTTAAGATTTGGTTAAAAGAGATTACTGGTTCTCAGTCATTTAATGAGCTATATTATCAGTGCTGAAACAAACATTCCCAAGTGGGATAGGAAGATAAATTCTGTAAATCTCACTACCATGGTACAACATGTCTTTTTATTTTTCAAATGATAAAACACCTCATTGCCTTTTCAACACACAGATAAGACACCAGACACTTCTCAGTATGGATAAGGCCACTAATTGATGAAATGGAAACTGTTCATGTTACACTGTTCTAAAACATGTTTTTGTGCTGATCCAGTCTCCTTGAATAAAAATAACTGTATATACATACCCTATTGTTTGCTCCACTTGCAGTTTTTATGAACTTTGGTAAAAACATAATAAAACCGAGTACTCAAACTGGATGAAACTGCTTTGGTTAGAAGTCTGCATATTAGAGATGAGAACTGCCCTTGGCCATTCAGCCGGCGTGGTATTTATGAGTAACACTTCATTTTCACAATCTTAGAACACTTACAATAAACAATGATAATAATTTTCAAAACACTTGCTGAATTTAAAAATATTTTCCCAAAGAATAAAGTTTGTCTTTCTCTGTTTTGATACATGCATCTGAGTCAGTGTGTTGCACATAACTTTGGAAAGGTAAGAAGTTTCTGCTTAGGTATTGAACAGTGAATCTTGAGCATTAGACTCTTAGATCTTTAAATAGTATTTATTATTGTAGTACACATGGGTTTATGAGCTATTTTAGAAGCCATTTGAAGGGAAGTATATACCCTTTTTCAGCTCAGATGTGAAATAACAACTGTATTCTCACTCTAACTACATAAATAACAACTTTCCCTCTCAGTTTTGGGATGCACAACTCCTTCCTCCACAAAATTTACTAACCCAGTAAAACTGACCTAGAAACAGCAATTCTGGTATTTACTAGGGACTCTAACTGATTAATAAATCAACATAATACCTAAGTGGGCAGTACTACAATAATTTTATATATTCTATACAACTATTTCACATAATATATTTAACAGTGAGAAACATTACACATTTAGTTGGCAAGTCTCTCTTTTAGCATTTAATAAATGCCACACTTTTACATAAGAAATGGTATTTCAATCTAATGTTTATATTTTGACTGCACCTAAAATGTGCTTATTGTAGCATACTGCATTAATAAATGAACAATTATTTTTCAGTGGCATGTAAAATACATAGTGATGTCAGCAGCATTAAATTCTAGTGCCAAGTAGGGAAACAGTTAAATATAGTTTAACTATAAAATTAATATTATACTAATTTTAATAAAAGGGAAAGATTTACCTTATTATTTTTAGTTGAGACATGCAGTCATGTGCAAGGTAATTCAATACCCACTGTATAAAATATGAACTATGAAAATGTTTTACAGATGTTTTTAATCAGCTTCCTTTGTTTAACATTAGACACTAACCTCTAGAAGATACATACAAGCTGCACATCCAGGTAATGTTATCCAGATGGGATGTTCTCCCTGAACATCATACTTAATAATATAAGGAATAAGGAATAACAGAAGGAATATGCTGTGAAGAAAAGGCACCTTGGCAAAAAACTGCTAATGTCATTTCATATTCAGTGGCACGACACATCTTTTCCAGCTTGCCTACATTATGTCCATGGAAAACTCCCAAAACATACAGCATAAAAATGTCTTGGATTTGGACAGTTTTATGTTGACTGCTCAGCTCTAGCAAATACTAAATACAGTACTGCTATAATCTTAATTATTAACTCCTTCCTTTGCTTAAATTGTACAAATTTCCAGCTGTTAGATCCTTGGGTTACTCCTGCATTTCCATTCCATACTGAATTTTCTCAGTATAAAGCAATTCATCAGGAAGATGCTGTGGCAATGAGTGAGGCAAGTACATTTTCCTTGGCAACCAGAAATAAGACTGTTTTGTTTGGATGCTGGTTGGCAGTGAGGAAAAAATACCAAGCTTCTTATATTCATTATTCTGTCATGTCTAAATAGCAACACTGGTTCAGAGAGAGGTAACCAGCTATGGCATCACCATTAAGTGGTGAAAACATCCCTTGTATGTTACACCACTAGATCCATTTTCTGAATATTATTATCTCAATACCTCATAGAATCTCAGCATGGTTCGGGTTGGAAGGGACCTTAAAGATCATCTAGTTCTAACCACCCTGCCATGGGCAGGGACACCTCCCACCGGACCAGGTTGCTCCAAGCCCCATCCAACGTCGTCTCAAACACTTCCAGGGATGGGGTATCCACAACTTCCCTGGGTAACCTGGGCCAGTTGTCTCATCACCCTCACAGTGACAAAGCCATTCAGTTCAAAGCCATTACCCCTTGTCCTATCACTACATGCCCTTGTCAAAGAATATCTCATTCAAGTGTTATCTACTTAGGAAAGAAAAATCTCCAAAATGCCCAGACAACTCGGGTGATTCCTGCACAAGTGTACCCTGCAGTCTTTTGCTCTGATGACTTGAATAAAGGAAGGAAACAAAATTTTCCTTGAAGTGCTCCAGAGGAACAACTCGGGGGGGAGACTATAACCTGTCCAGTGTAAGGACCATGTCCATAAACATCTCATTGTTCCTCACAGGGAACATGGGGGGAATTTATGAAGCTATATTTTTGCTAGGGCTTTCCATTGTATTTCATGAGGTTGCCTAAAATTGTGTGCCATAGTGACATGGGTTTAGTAGGACTGAAATGTTCTGGGTCCAACCTGTCACATAACAACTCTCTCTCTGGGATTATTTAACCCTCTAAATACCCCCAATAAACATTCAGAACACTGAGTTCTGCACAAAATTCAAAAGTCAGGGTCACCTCAACTGAAAGGCACAGACAGTCCCTAAAGTGAGACCCTTGAGGGATATCACTTGGGGTTAGAGCTGTTGCCAAAGAGATGAGTCCTTCCTCCAGTCAGAGGAGATCCAACTCCAACCCTCAGCACCGAACACAGGCAGTAAACATCAATCCAAGCTTGCAATGCCATAAACCAGAAAAAGGGACCAGGAGTGACAGGAAAAGCTTCTGAAACAAAGATACTATCAAAGAATAACCATGGATGTAAAAGACATTTTTTATTAGGCAACTAGATCTTCCCAGAAAGGGTTGTGACATCAATAAAAGAGTAGGTGTGTTCTGGGTTTTTGCAAAAAGGCATGGGTATCTACAACTAATCACATAATCATTCTGGTAAAGACCTTTAGAATCCTTGAGTCCAACTGTTACTGAGTCCAGTGCTAAACCATGTCCCTCAGCATTACATCTACATGTCTCTTAAACATCTCCAGGGATAGTGATTCAACCACCTCCCTGGGCAGCACGTTCTAATGTTTAATAACCCCTTCAGTGAAGAAGTTTCTTTTAATATCAACCTAAACCTCCCCTGGTTCAACTTGAGGCAATTTCTTCTTGTCTTGCTTGTTACCTGGGAGAAGAGACCAACACCCACCTCACTACAGCCTCCTTCCACATAGTTGTAGAGAGTGAGAAGGTCTCCTCTCTGCCTCCTTTTCTCCAGACTGAATAACCCCAATTCCCTCAGACACTCCCTATAAGACTTGTTCCCCAGACCCTTCAAATACAGTATAGATTTTTTTTTTTATGCATGCAACTGCTAGTCTACAGTCAGCAAAAGACAGAAAGATTGCAATCCAGCGCTCTTGAGTTGACTCAAGCCTACCTTACAGGGATCACACCCCTTTGCAGAGCCTGGCTGGGAGTTCCAGCACACATAACTACTAAATTCTACTAAACAATAATTAAAATGTTTCCTGCATCTGAGAACCACAGCAGTCCTTGCATGAGAACACAGTCTCCCACACTTACTGGAGCATTTGGAAATTTAATGAAAAATTTGAAATGAGTTGTGACAGGTTCCTACTGCAATTGCTTAAAAGTAGGGAACTGGCAAGACACAGGCTATTTTTCAACCAGACAGGCATGTTTCTACTGACAGTGACAGAAACATTTCCACAAAAGAGCCTCCTGCTGTCTCCAACACTAAAGAAATGCACTGCATACAGAGGCATAACAGCACTAAATTTCCCTCAGAATATGAAATGCAAACTCTGTATTAACCATTCTCCAGAACTACACCATAACTTTTCTATACTATTAAGTCATTGTTAGATTAACTGCTGAAGAGCCTAGCTGCTCATAAAAACACACCTCCTCTCCCACAAAAATCCTAAAATTATGTGATAAAGAAGGATTTAACAGGGAATTCCAACTAGACAGAGGAAGACGGAGTCAGGCTTTTTTCAGTAGTGCCCAGCAATAGGACAAGGGGCAATGGGCACAAACTGTAACATGGGAAGTTCCACCTGAACATGAAGAAAACTTCTTTATTGTGAGGGAGACAGAGCACTGGAACAGGCTGCCCAGGGGGGTTGTGGAGTCTCCTTCTCTTGAGAAGTTCCAGACCCACCTGGATGCAGTCGTGTAATGTGCTCCAGGCAATCCTGCTTTAGCAGGGTGGTTGGACTAGATAATCTCTAGAGGTGCTTTCCAGCTCCAATGATTCTGTGATTCTGTGAAATTATGGAGAAAAAACAGAAAACTATCCCTAAATGAGGAAAGATTCTTCGTCTATAAGCAACATCAAAATATTGCATGTGCTAGGG
>NW_009954539.1:1890228-1969750 GCF_000747805.2 Chaetura pelagica
ACCAACAGATATATCTAACATTGAATCACATAATCTGTTCAGACAACATTTTGCTGCATTTGGTATTGTATTAAAATAATAAAACCAATTTAAATTTGCAAAAAACAAAAAAAAAACTTATTGTAAATAATGAAGTTCACCACTAATATGAATTCATTATAATTTTAAATGAACGAGTAAGAAACAGTCAAACTTTCATGAGACCCTGAAGCCATAGCTGAAGCAAAAGATGTAGAAAAATTAAGTTGAATTTTTGAACTACAAATAATCGCTATTAAGTATTATTTTGGATTAAATGCACATGTGAAGTATTTGAATAATTTAATCATGAGCACTGGTCAGTACCTTGAAATATTTTTCCACCGGAAAAATCTTATTTCTTGAAATCAACAATTTTTGAGAAATAATGACAAAAAAAGATGTATTCATCAGTCCTAAGTTATGACACCCAGCATATGGGACACTCAATTTTGGGTTTACTTTCGTCCTATAAACAGAGGCTTATATTCTGGTCCTCCTTTCTAATGCTGCTGTCCTACCCATTGGGCCCACTGGCTAGATCAGATTCTTCTTCATCTCAGTAGTTTTGTACAAGATTTTTAAAAAAGTTTTTAGTTTTGTTCAGCTGAAAAAGTAAAGCAAATGTCAAAACCTCTAGATTTTTCAGGAAATTCTTGTTTTCAAGCCAGACACAGTAATTACATAGACCTCTGAGCAGGACATGAACCCTGTAATGCTTGAGCAGGAGCCTGAATTTTAGGCTTTCAGTGTTTGACTGAGTTCAAAATCAGGCACCATTTGAATCAACTCAAACAGTAATATAATAGAAATGCTACCCTCTTCTTTTGTAACTGCTCCCATACATAGAGACTTGAAGGAGTTTCAAGTGTATGGATAAATACTGGAAAAGGACCAAAATGAACACAAAGAAAATTCAAGTCCTAAAAGCTACACTGAAGCAATCTGAAAGGCTTGCTTTAAACCTGTTAAAGGAAGGAAATTCTCAGTTAAGACTGAAAATCCTGGCTGAAACTCCAGCCTTCAAATACATATATTGCTTTGCAGAAACAAAAAAGGGTAGGCAAACCATACAAATCAAGACCACAGTGTCAGGCTGGATTTCCAGTTTTAACTATGATTTGTGACATATTAGAGAACATTTTATTTCATTCTGTTTCCATGAAGTTGTAGCTTTTAGCTGGACAGGCCAAGAATAGTCAAACTAGCTGAGTGTTTATTATAGAAGCAAAATCACTGCCTTACTTGAGGTGGAGACTAGGTTTGCTACAAGTCTGTAAAACAAAAACCAAATGAAAAAACACAACCAACAAACCAAAAACAACAAAACAAAACAAAAGGGAAAAAAAAGGAAACAAACACTAGAAGTCACAACACTAGATTTAACAGCATTTCCTCTCCCAGTATAAATTTCTTTGTAGTGCTAGTACATCTCCCAGCAATATAAATCGTGATGTATTTTGCAAGTATTTCAAAGCAATTGCTGGTAGCTTACATCAAACTTTGATTAGGCAGTTATCCATAATTCTTCTAAAACCAGGATTCAATTAAATAAATAATTTTATATATATATATGCATATATACACACATGCACATACATACCCATTTATATACATATTTAAGAGCTTTCCTGAACAAAGGCCAAAATTAGTTCAGGATCAGAGATATAGCTCAGATGACCTCTTGAGGCTCCTTCCAGCAAAGTTCTTCTCCAAGGTTCAGGATTAAAATTCCAGAGCAATCAGGGTAGAAATGTGTCATTAACCAAAAGGAAATGCTCAATTTATAACTGGTGTGCCACAAACTCAAGTGTGTAGAGAGGCCAGAGGAGCAGCCCGGGTAGTGCAGACATGGTAGTGCTGACTAAGTCTTCACCAGGTGTCAAGACCATTACACAATTTTAGGCAAGTCATCGAGCTCACTTTTCACATGTGAACAGGAATGACAGTGAAATTCAGGACTAGTGTGAGGATTAACTAGATATTAATGCAAAGTACTTTGAAGACGACAGGTGCTGAATAAAAATGCTGAGTATTAGTGGGATGACTAATAAAAATTGCTAGTTACAAGGAGCAAGAATCAAAGGTGAAAGGGGGTACCACAGAAATCCAAGACATCTGGGGAGGAGAATCGGTGTAATAGAAGGAAAACAAACCCAAACCATGTTATTTGGCAACCCCATACGCAAACCACTTGAACTCTACGCTTCTAGAGCTTATGTCATAATTGAGCCACCACCTTCCCACTTTGAGAAAGCTGCAGTTTAGAGAACTACTATTTTAAAGCATACTGTAAACCTGTAACAGAGCAGCTATTCAAGGAAAAAACCTACTAAATTAAGTCAAGTCACTAATCAGGACAATCTTTCGCCAAAAATGAATCCACCTCCTTGCATCTTTGTAAGAGAGGATGTAGAAAGTCTCCTCAACTTTTCAAGAACCTCTGGTATATCAGAATGCAAATTTTAAATAAAGAAATTATACATAATTTTAAAATATCATATACAGTCCTCCATAAATCCTGCAAACCCTCTCATTAACAGTTATGGCATGATTAACGTTTGTACCAGGCAATTTTAATTAGTTAAACAATTCAGAGTTCTACCTTAAAAAGCAGCTTTGTGAAACTGCAGTAGTTGCAGAATATTTTACTCCTGGGCTTGATAAAACACTAAACCAGAAACTGCTTTAAAATAACTGCCTGCCACAGCAGTTTTAGCCAACTTTTGCACCTGGTGCCGAGAGAAAAAGCCAAGTGAACTTTCACTCACTTGTTGCATGTCAGCTTCAATGCAATGTCTTTCTTCTGTTGTGTTTAGGTTTCTAACTGGAAGAGACAAGTAAGCTAAACTAGCAGCCAATCAATCCCTAAATTCTAAGAATGCAATAAAATTTGATACCAATAAATCTTTTCTTTTAACAGCCAGAAGAGATTAACAAAGTTATTTGAAATTTTATCCTCTTCTGTTCCTTCAATAGGACGATTACCCGACAATCCCGTCGAATCAAACAGCAAAATTAAGAGAGACACAATTGAGCTTGTATATACATAGGAACAGGATATACATTTATGCACATTCCTAGTATGTCCTCCGTTATTTATTAGGCTTGATGTAATTTTCTTTTTCTTACAATAAAAATTATTACACCTTTGGATTGTCAAATAAAAATCCAATTGTCTGAGACACAGGCCATCAATATAAAATAGCTTTGCACAGCTCCCCTCTCAACTACAAGTAGTTGCTTTTTTTTTCAGCTCTGCCATTCATTTCTTTCATAGCACAGGGAAAATCCACTTAGTTTTCTTCATGCTTTAATTTACTTACTCACCGGTAAAGGAGTCCAATTTTTTTTCCCTAATTTGGAATGATGGTAGCAGACTGTAAAATTAAAATGGCAAACAATGTAAAAATATACTCAAGCATAAGAGATTATAAACATATAGTTACTGAGTATTGTGACAATGGTTGATGGGAGCAAAATCCTGTGAATATATTAAAGTGGATATACTAGCATCAGGCTGTGTATCCCTATACGAGGACTCATTATTAATTGATAAATACGCACACATGTATGCATGTATGTGATGGTAGGAAGATGCATTCAGACTTCCATGTATGTGGTGATGTCCACAGAAGAAACACTTATCACAAGTCTTTCCGTTTCATCACGAGTCCTTCACTGCAATGTAGAATCTCTCTAACTTTTTCAGGCCTGTGATCTCCTTCATGGTCACACCAATGGCCTTGTTCCACCTCTTTCATCATTATCCACCTACTCTCTTTGGCCTCATCTGAGAAACAATTTAGGAGAGATCGACTATTTGAGAGACTGAGAAACACATCTGCTGACTCTCACTCCATTTGCTATTTGCTCTCACTCTATTTGCTATTACTTGATGAACTCCCTGTCATCAACACTTAATGTCCTATAAAGCTACTTCCAAAACTTATTCTCCAAACCTTTTGCAAGCTCCAGTCAGTTTCTCTTCCATACTTCTCGGGCTCTCATTTCAATTATTCCTGCTCTCTTGCTATTGAATACTTTGAGAGAGGGCCATGGGGTCATCTTCCCAACTCCCACCACTACAAGTTTTTTTTCATCTCTTTTTCTTTATTCCAGTTCTTTAAACAACTCTTTGCTGAATCTCAGGCTTCCTATTCCTTATTTGCAACCTGGGTTCCTTTTTTAGCTCCATCATTTTTCTGCTACAAGAGAGAATATACACATTCCCACAGAGTTGCACTCAGTTTCGTTCCTGAACACCTCTTGCCATAAGTCTCCAGCTTTTTTCCCAACTTTGACCTACCTCAGTAGATGCATCATATCCTGCCTACTTAGTTTTGAATTTTTCTTCACTCTCTGGCACTCTGCTCATACTGTACAGATGTCTTCAGTCCATACCTTCTTTTACAGAGCCCATATCTCAAGCTAGCCTGTCTCTCCAAATATTTTTCCATTTTTTATCTCCCTCTCTTAATATGCAAAAAAACCCCAAAACACAGAGCATGCCGTTTTCAGCTGGTGCACAGACTTCCTCTTTTCTAACTCTGTCTTGGATCATTTCCAACCTGACTTTTCATAAATCCCCTCCCTTAAAGCTGTTCATATATGGGACACTATGTGCCTCTTCCTGGTCAGAAATCTGGGCCTCCAGTATGTCTTTACTTTCTCTGACCTCTCTGCTGCTTTTGACCCAATTAAAATCTCCTTTTGCCATCAGAGAAGTTCCAATTAACCTCCTTTCATTTATTTATGTATTTATGTATGCATTTATTTATTTATTTTATTACTTCAAGGCTTTTGTCATGAGGGAGAAAGATGTATAGAAGGCACCTGACAAAATATACTTGTCTACATCTGAACTGATCACTCAAGGCATCATTCATAGTCACTAGACAGAAACTATAATTCTATGTCCAAATTCACCCTAACCTAAAAAAAAATATGCCTGAAAGAAGTCACATAAATTATATCCTACCTGTGACATTTCTCTCTGTTGTCTCTAATTATTTCTTTGATAAGGGCAGAATGACTGGTTCCTAGGAATATAAATTATTGGTAGCCACAGATGTTGCAAAGTATAACATCCGATATGCCATGTGCACACAGAGAAGTACAATGCCTTTACCCAAGACATAAGACAATGGGCAATTTAGAGGACGAGTGTATGAAAACAGAGCGATCTGAGTTTGGAAATATTTATGTAAGTCACAGACACAACTACTGCCTGGAGTCCACTGTATTTAGTAGCTGTGAAAATAATTCAGCTGAATCAGAAGCACTGTAAAGCACGTACTTTTTGAGAAGAGCACCCATGTATCAATTGATAAAGAGCTCACGACATGTCTCCTCATTTATTTTCTTTATGCCCTCCTCTGACCAAGGCAAATGGTTTTATGGCCACATTCTGGCTTATTAGGAAATCGGGGAAGAACCAAGAGATTCCTCAAGAGGCAACAGTCACTCAAGGTGGGTATTCAGTGAATCACCACAACTGCCCGGTTTGCTGAGAAGGCAAGGTAGTAAGTGTATAGGAAACTTAAAACACATACGACTTGGTGCACAAAGACAGGTTTTGCTAAACCTGCAAGATAAGTCACGAAAAGAAGAAGCGAATAATGAATAAATCAAGGATAAGTTTAATATGCATTTTCTCTGCATAAGTATTTTTCACTTTCCTATGGAATGTGCCACTAAAACACAAAAATTCAATGATACTTTTAGATACAGTCACACAAAATTCTTCATATATTATCCTATAAGATCAGAGTTCTTCAGTTAACATACAGCAAAATCCCAAGTATGAGAGTTAAAGAGTAAGTTTTGCTCTGTCAGTCACAGTCTTTGTTAGGAACGGGTTACAATCCATGCTTGGATTGCTCCATTTATTTGCAAATCTGAGATAAAAGACAGTTTGTGCTAGTTTTTGTGTATAAGTTATTTTCTGTACACTCAAGGACTGTGCTGCCATCGACACTCCTATCAGGCAGAACTTGTGGCTTGAAGATAAAGGAACACAAAAATAAAACCCGTTGACATCTCCCACAATTAAATAAATACTGATCTAAGGGTTTCTGCTGTTATCACTGTTTTTCTTGGCCAGTGACACTTACAGACACAAAAGAGTTGCATTTGCCAAAACTAAGGCACTTAAATTTAAAATAGCTTTTGCCAAGTTTTTCAATAGTGATGCACTCTTTGTATTTCCAAACTAAAATATTTTTGAATGACGGTAACACACATTTGTCTTCAGTTACTGTTTTCTTTTGCAGAAGAACAGAAGTGGAAGATGTTGGCAAAGGTGGAGAACTTCAGTAAGGACAGTTATCTATTAATAACAAATTGCAGTATTAGAAACACCAGACTGCTGAACACTAGGTGTCAGTGTAAGAAATGGAAAAATATCAAAAACCTGTTGTTTCCAATCAGGTGGATTAGCTAAGAAACCAGAACCAGCTGTGACCACATTTCCTTGTAACTGCATAACACTGTTAACAAGCCAATCTTCCTAGAAAAAGTTATTCTGAAACTATCAGGTTTGCTTGAAATCAGATAAGGTGATTTAAATACTACAATGAATTTGCTTTGTTAAACACTCTGAGATGACCTTTAAGGTTTCTGAGTTACACTTAAATATCATGTAGAATTTAGCAGTACTCTTTTTTCACCACAGATACCCATAAATCTGTCTCTTTCACAATTTAAAGGTTATAGTTTTGTTTGACAGAATCAACAAAGAATGAAATATCAAAAAAATGCAGCTAGTGTCAAAATCTTAGAAGTGAGATGCCTCTCACTTCATTTAAGTCTAAATTTTAAATTTATGGCCAGTATGTTAAATAACTACTTCAGTACATGAAGAATCACATCCTAGAAGTGCCCATTTATCTCAACTGACACAGAAGATGGTCTGGTATCATTACCTCAGGCATAGAAAAATAAGTTTGTTTGCCTTTATGTTTGTTCAGGTGAATCTGCTCAGGATCTCAGAGGGAAAGCAGAAGGAATGTTACCCTCTGCCGGGCACTGACAGTTAACGTATTTGGACAATTACCTGAAATAAAGCAAGGAAGATAAATAAGTTCTCCTTATGTTTAAGAAGTTTCCTTAAGTTTAAAACTTGAATCTCCTATGCTCCAGCTTGTGCTGCTGATGATAAAAAGATTATAAAATAAAATATGATAAAATAATAATTTGGAACTCCATTGTTTATTGGATTCTGGAGTTGATTTCAAAGATATACAGATGCTTTTGAAAGTTAACTTGAGGTCCATCTTCCTAATAAAAAATCCGTGTGTTGTACACATTTGATAAACTTCAGACTGTTTTCATTCAGTTTACTACTTGCCCCCAGAACCAGATCACTAGATGAGATGGGTCTTTGCAGATAAGGACTTTACATACATGTTCATATACTTACACAATTTACATCACACAAGTTAAAGAAAGAAACTTTTAATATCACTTTTCCATTTGGCATCTGAAACTTGGGATGTAATGATGATTTTTCACAGACAGAAAGATTCATTTCAGAATCTTTTATTTCAGCCCAGCTAAATGTTTTAAGACGTTTTTAGGCTACATCAAAAATACACCCTTTTCAGTCACAAGCACTTTCCATAGAGGAGCCTAAAGAGTAAAACCATTGACAAAATGCTGATTTACCACAGTGCATCTTGTTGCGCAATAAAAATCAAATTATTACTCTGCAACTTCTTAACTTGTTCATTTTTTTCTTTTCTGAAGAGCTAATCACCTAGAACCTCATAAGGCTCCTGCAAAATAAGTGACATCAAATGAAGTAGCCAACACCATGGACACTGTGCATCTGTACACTGAGTATCTCAGCTCCTCACAGCCCATCCAAGATTTCAATAGTTATTAACCTATGTTGGACTCTTAAGAGTATATATAGAAAATATATAGAGGATGTGCTAGTATTTTGGAAACTGAGACTGGGATTGGCTTATCAGTTGATTCATAAAAGCCACACAAGCCAAACTAATTGAGTGCATATACGTTTAAGAAGGCCACAGATTCCAAAGCCCCCATAAGTGAAATTTCATACTTACTTAATTCCTTTTACTCAACAGCCTAAACAGGAATCTGGTGTGTGAAGGGTGGAAAAAAAACAGACCTAGATGTATAGACTCGTATACATGCATATGTGTAAAACACACACAGCAAATACATGTCACTGTTATTAAAGGCTCAAAGAGTGATACAGAAAATCAGGAAATACAAGGATGGCAGCTGCCTGCACTACCTGAATTATTTATATTTTTCTATGCATTACAAGACAATTTTTAACAATTGATCACATCACTTTTTCCATTCACTTTAGTGAACTGTTTGGATTTTTACTTTCATCACTGAACATGTTGCTATAATTATGTGGGCATATTGATTAATTTCATAGAATCATAGAATAATTTGGTTGGAATTAAGAACATCAAGGCCAACTGTTAACCCAGTACTGCCAAATCCACCATTAAACCATGACCCTGAGCATCAAATCTACATGTCTTTAAAATACTTCTTTTATTCTCTTTGAGGTCTTTTTAGGGTTCTTATTAATAGTATGTTTTTCCACTCTTTAGATCTGTGAAGGTCAGCACCACACGACACCAAGCAGCGTATCTACATAATGAGGCAAAACGTAGCAGCTCTGCCTCATAGCACATGTTGACTCTGCAGAAAGATCCATGGGAAAGAAAATATCCGAACAAGTTTGGTGAGACACCAGCACAGGTTGCCCAGAGAAGTTGTGGATATCTCATTCCTGGAAGTTTTCAAGGCCAGGCTGGATGGGGCTTGGAGCAACCTGGTCTAGTGTGAGGTGTTCTTGTCAAAGGCAGGGAGGTTAGAACTAGATGATCTCTAAGGTTCCTTCCAAATTGGTCTGTGATTATAAGTTTTTCACTGTATAGAAGAAATTCATACTCCATGTGACAAAACCTTCTCTATACTATTCTGTAAATTGAACAAAAAAGTTTTTTGATCAACAGCCTCCCCTTTAGAGTTGCACAAAAATATTTCAAAAAATCCATACAAATAATCGAAAATCAATTTTGAGAAAACATAATGTCAAATATGCTATTCTATTAAAAAAAACAACACAAACTAAGACTTTACCAATGCATTAACAAGATCTAAATATTCACTGCATTTAAATGAAGAAAATGCCCAGGGAGCAATTAACACCCACTAGATAAAGTCCCTTCTTTTCCATTGCTCATGGGAAATGCTAACAAATGCACACCACTGGTATCCAGGGAAGTTTTGATATTACAGACTTATTTTCCAGTTTGACTTCTTTCAGGCTAGGTGTGCCACGTGTTTGCTGAAAATGTTGTGTTGTTTACTCTACAGAAGGAATAGAATGAATAGTTGAATGCTTTTTCCCAGATGGCTTTTGTGAACTCCTTTATCCCATTCATGTAAACACACAGCGTGTTCCGGTTTGCTGAGTTGTATATACACCCTATGACTTAGTACAAAGTCTGAATGTTTAGTTAGGCAAAAGATTGTTTCCATCCTGTGATTCATGTGGTCCCTATGGTACCCTCGACTTCCTTTATTTTGTACAATCACAAATTATATTAGTTTGTCTTATTTTGATAACCTTTCTAATTAATGTCCTGCACAGGAAATTTTATTACTGTTTTAAAACAGACTCATAAAATAAGGACTTTTCCTGTTCCTAGGGTGGCATAAGTGACAGTTGAATATAACTTTTTGGATCAAGAGTGAACAATGTTTCACACTGTTTTTATCAGTGGGCAATTTCTGTTAATTAACAAGCTGGTTTCAATTATTTTTTTATTTTTTTTTAAAAAGGAATGTCAGAAATTCTACAATTATGTATATAAATTTTACAAGTCTATGAGTACAGAAATGCAGTAAATAAAGCTGGAACTGTACAGTTGCAGAACAGTCCAGAGGTTACATACATTAAAATGACTAGTCCAGTTTGTGAAAGAATTCCTGTTATTAACAAGCTGGTTTCAATTATTTTTTTATTTTTTTTTTAAAAAGGAATGTCAGAAATTCTACAATTATGTATATAAATTTTACAAGTCTATGAGTACAGAAATGCAGTAAATAAAGCTGGAACTGTACAGTTGCAGAACAGTCCAGAGGTTACATACATTAAAATGACTAGTCCAGTTTGTGAAAGCATAACAAGTGTGATTGGGTTTTAAAAAAACCTGTGGAAGCAGGCTGTACAGAATGAAGAAAGCACCATCCTTGTTTCTGTTAAAATCCTCGTTTTTCCTACTTGCCTTTCCCATTGCCATAGTCTTTTCCTCTGGGTGGGCAAGTGAAGGTGGTTAACAGCTGCAGATACAAAGCTGGGTAGCGCAAAAAGCACGTCATGTTCAGCCAGAAAATGTACAGCCCTTTGAAAACATAAATTTAATGCTGACCATGATTAAGCATTTAGCATTTTGTATCAGTAAACCTATCCTAATGTTTGTCTCTGTATTTTCACCATTCCTTCTCCTAGTTGTGGCAAATAACTACTTAATCTTTCTTTAATTCCCTACTATTAAGAGCAGGTTACAGGATGGATTTCTTGTGGACTTACTCAGGACTTGTCATGCTGCTGAATATCTGTATCTCCCTGTAGGTATTCTATCTATGAATTACTGCCACAATTTAAAATAATCTACATATTCCAGTATAGATTATTCACCTGATAACCTGTGTTCTGTGTTTTGGTTGATACCAAAGGACCAATTCTGAAGTAACTATATTATCTGTGTAAGAATTAATTTCAAATAGTAATAAACTTGTGTATACAAAAGGTGTTCGTATATGTGACATGAGACTCAAATCATGCTCATACAAAGGAAGCAAGAGTTGAATGTTACTAATTATTAGGTAGCATCACAAGCTGTATGAAATTAAATTCTTCCACAGGAAAATAAAAGTAAGTTATAAAAAAAAAATAATAAAAATCTCAACAGATATAATGTACAACATGATTTGGGGCAATTCAAGTTCTTTTTAAATTGGCACTACTGCATTCTAAAAAAGTCAGCCGGGTGGGTTTGACTTCGATCATTTGGAATCAATAGAAGAGATCAGAACCCATCTTCTAGAAGACATACCTTAGCTTACAGGAAGTAAACCCCAAATCTATTAACAGGAATTATTTCATTCATGACAGCCCCCACAATGACTCATAAAGTTCACAAATAATTCCAGTGGAGAAAACAGATAAAGGATGCAGTCCAAGGCTGTGGTGTTGTGCTGTGGCCTTTTTCTCTGGGGAGCCAGTCTTTTGTGGACCAGGTAAATTTACTTATCCATAGGCAGGGCTTTTGGGCTCTGCTGTTTCTAAGCACATCTATATTTTTGGTGTGCAGATGTGAAATTTTTCATATTTTCTTGTTGAATTCTGTGCTACTGCTAAAATGTCTTTCACTTAGTACAAGCAAATTAAATCTCTTCCCAAAAGCCATTTGATATCTCAGAAACAAAATATAAAGGACTGAAGTTCAGACCTAGTGCTGAATGGAATAATCAAATACTGTGAAAACAGGTGTCAGTACTACTACTACCATACTCAATATGCCTAGAGAGTAAACGGCTGGTAGTTCATTCTGATAATAAATGTCCAGTTGATACATTCCCGGTACAAGGAAGGTAACTCCTTAACAGCCTTTTTGATTTAAGTAGCACATCATGTTTTGATACCAGACCTCTCAATGGTAGCTTAATTAACAAGAAAAATCCCTATTCAATTTCTCTAGCCTCTTTTTCTTGACAAGATGCTGAATAAAATTGAGTTGTCCTAAAGCAGAATCTTTGAGTTCTCTTTCTAAGGGTTTGAATATATATTCATAAAGATAAAAAAAAATATAAACTCTTCTTGCTGCACATGCTAATTGTATTGGATATCATGAAAGAAAGAACTACAAGACATCTTGTTCCACTTCCAATGATAAGTAATTTTAAGGCTTGTCCCCTTCTGATTAATATAGTTTTGTGGTCCCTGTTGAATATTAAGGCAACTATAAATACATACATATCAGTTACTAGACAAATATCAGTCAACATTTAATTTTAAATTAAAATTTAAACTCATCAGGCTCTTCAAATACATTATGCTTGAACAAAAAATGCACAGACCTTTCTCATTCTAGGGTGGGTGGGGTATTTTTGTGGTTTTTTGGTTTTTTTTCATATTGCTTGATATGCAAATAACAAAACATTTGTGATAATTATGATAATTACAATACAAGGGGAAAAAAAAAAATCAATCTGCTTAACAGTCTGACATAAATTGGATGGAATTTATCTCTTCAGTTTTTATGCCTATGTCCTACATATTCAAACCCTAACCAGCTGTCACAGGATCTCTTTATTATTCAGTTGAGGAAATAAATTCCTCAAGAGATTCATCTCATCTAACTTGGAAACTAATTTTAGGATGATGTGAATCATCCTTTGGAGATTCTCATTTCCTTCTACACATCAGTATATGCTTTTAGCAGAATTTCATTTAATGTAAAGCAGCATACATACTGTTCAAAATACACAAAGAGGACAGGTAATAAAATGTGATGCAGACATTGAAAAGTCTGCTTTTCAGTAATTTGATGTGTTAGTGCAGTCATCTGCTATAGCAGCCAGACCTCATGAAGTACGTAGTAGTTTGAAGCAGTGACTGCGTAAATCTGTCCAAACCAGACCCTGATTTAATAGGGTTCAGATCAACTTTGAAAATAGGAAGCTGGAACTATAAACCTGTGAGATATCAAAAATCAAGAAATCAAAGGTAATCATGCTGGCAACTTATTTTTTTTTTAATTCAGAAGCTTAAACCGGGATTTAATCAACAAGCTCCTCTTCCAATTTTTTATTATGAAAGATGTATGCAATGCTTTATTGCTGGCATAAAAGTAATTTCTACTTTTAGCCTTAAACCAGCATTATGGATGGCAAAATGGACATGAATTTTGAGAAGAAACCATTAAATTACATAATGAGAACTGTGTAGTCCATTAACATGGACAAGTAATATGACAAAATCCAGGCAGAATGCAATAAATTTACATCTGCAGTGAGCTTCAATTACAAAACCAGCTTTTTTTCTAGTAGTGGATATACTTATATCCACATGAACACCTACATCTAAAGTGAAAATTGAATATAACTACCTAGTAACAGCTCCATAAGGATGTGCAGTTATGCAGGATGACAAATGTGCAAAAATCTCTTGCAGAAGTCCAGAGCATGTAAAAAGCTCCTGATTTAAGAGTTCCGGCATGTGAATGTCAGAGGTCAAAGCAATGAGCTATTAAAGATACTTTCACTTCCTCAGAAATAAAGTGCTGTCTTGGGCTCAGAGGGGAAAGGTTAGAAAAGCTGTTTATCTGCCACTCCGTTCCCATTCTTCCGTCAGGAAATCATACACGCTCTGACACCCCACGCAGGGTTAACCTGGGGTCACGGTCATTCCGCAAGTAAGTGCCCCGCTTTGACTGAAGTGCAAAGACCAGGTTGCACAAAAACCAGGTTTGACATCAAGCTCAGCTCTGCTAAGCCTTGGTGGGATGTAAAAGCAAAGACTTTTCCCAGCGTTATTGCTAGAGGAAGAGTGAAGCTGCACCATGGAGTCTGCATAAATTAAGGGGGTCATTACAAAAAGAAAATGTTATTTTGTAGTAGTTAGAGCTAGAACAAGAATTACATGCCCAGAGCAGCATGTTTAACCTTTGGAGGAGGGATAGAAGTTGCTGCCTCCCCAGGAGCCAGCAGGCACATTTGGTACAGGTGAAGAGGAGCATAAGAAGCAAAGAAGCCACAGCACAAAGACATGAAGACACTGCAGAGACAGGGATACACCACCAGGTTTTAGAGGTAAGAGCAGAAAGAAATTACCCAGAGCTGGAAGGGATCCCATAGCATTTGCTGCAATACAGGAAGCCACTGAACAGTCGCTGAATTAAGTGCAAAGCTGAAGGAAAGCACCTGTCTGCAGGCAAACACTGGGCTGGGAAGTTTATTTAAATTACATTTTTATTAAAATGTTTGAATATATAAGATAACAACTTATACATAGATAAAGATAAAATATATATTTTTATATATACACAAGTACGTAACATGTGGTCGGCCCCATTTGGAATTTTCTCAGTTTACAAAGTTTTTAGTTCTAGATAATGTAACAGGACCTTGAAACTTAAAACTCCTTCTGGTTGCTGAAAGAGCTCTTTATAGAGAAAAGATCTAGGAACTTGCAGCTCAAAATTCTAGCTGATCCAGAGGCTCATCATATGTAACTATTAGTTATAATATGCATTTGTCCTTTTTCTATACATTAGTTCCATATAATGTCCATATCAATACATGATGGTAATTTCATATGAAGCATCACTATAATAAGAAAAAAACCCTTTGCTATGCTTCCCAAGCTACAGGTGACATCTGAAAGTTTACCTTCCTGTAAAAAAGGTCAGATAGCAGATTCGTGTCATGGTGTAAAATAGGGTTGTTGTTTTAGAGTTGCTACTGAAGTTCAATTAAAACTATGGAGAGATTCAAATTCAGAGCTGTTTCTAAGAGACGAGATTCGAAACAGCCTCATTTATACAACACTTCAATTGGCAACTATTCAATATTTCTCCATATTTTTTCATGGAAATAAAAACATTAAAGAGTAAGAATATTAGAATATAAAGGTAACTATTAACACAAATATTAGAACACAAAAATCCAACTGGCAATGAAGTCTTCAGATGACTAGCCATTCTTTTAAGAACTTCAAGTTTTTAACAAAAAATATATCAGCTTTATGCCCCAGGTGAGGTGGGGTTACAGCCATCACACAAAGACAATATATAAACACAAGCAAAAGGCACGCTCTATCTGCAAGCCTAACAGCAACATCACCCTCAGTTTCTGTGTTTTGTTTCTAAAACTGAACAATCTGTTATTAGTCATTTGATCATAAAAATGTCATGTTGTCCCAAGGAGTTTTAGAGTGAATACTATTTCATCAGTTACGTTCTTACCAAATTTATCAGCTGAGTGTGGACAATGTCTTCTACCAATACTGCAGTTTCATGGAGTGGCCTGCGAGCATCTCCTAATGAAAACCTGAAAGAAAGAGTTTTATTGCAAGGATATGAAAATGACTTAAAGAGAAACAAAGTAGGTTGTCTCCAGAAAAATAAAAATTAAAAAATGTGAATAATAACACCAAGCTTAATACACCTGCACATGCAGAAACGGATCATTCTGTGGTGCAAGGAACATAAACCAAATCTGATTAAAAGAACAAAAAAGCAAATACCTAGATATAATATAGGATATACATCTAAAAATAAAAATATTTCTTACCATATCACACTGGAATGTAAAATAATATTAAAGACATCACAGATTCAAACCGTTGCTTTTTTTTTTTCCCTGATGACACAAGGTATATAAAACCAAAGAAAATTCAGTTATTTCAGCCACAATATGTTGTTCATTCCTACTTATTTGTCCTTTAATACTTAAAACTAACCTTCCTTTCTAAGACTTAAAATGCAAAATAAAACAAATGTGAAAGACATTTGTGGCCTGGTTGCCAGCTTTTTCATCTTGAACATAAAAAATATTCTGTACAGATTTATTACTAAGCATTCCACATATACAAATGAAAGGTTATTGGTTTTATTTTTCTGAAGACAACAAAGGTCAAGAACAAAACTCAGTTTTCGAGGCAGGAGGCTGCCTTCAGTTGAGACGCCCTCCCTGTCCGTGTTTAGAAGCTTCTGTCACAAGTAACTATCAGGTCCCTAAATGGCAAGAGAAGCAGAGGAGACACAAGCACAATGCAGCACATTGATTGATCTAAGAGGAGACACATCAGATCTTTTTGCTTCATTCTGATGCAAAAGGATACATCGGAGTTGATGCCGAAACGTGAAGAAGACAGATGCAAAATGAGCTGCTCCATTTGATTACACAGAAAATCAAGTTCCAGATGCACCTACTTTCTTCCTCCCTCCCTCATACTCTTTCTCCCCTCAAAAGCTATTTCTACCTCACTTTGCCTTCACTGTTTTCCCACGTAACTTCTGCCAACTTCTTTCCCACACACAGAAAACTAGATACTGGCACAGTGGTTTCAGCAAAAAGTAAAAACCACCACACCTACCCACAACTGCTTCCTTTTTCTTTGCAATGGATAAGGGATTTTTTCAGACAGGAAAAAAAACTGAAAAGCACCAATACTAGTTAATTGTATCATATAGCATTTGATGTTTCTTGACATCGGCTCTAGATTCTAACATGCTTATAGGTTAATGTTCTTTAAGATATCAAACAATAATTTGCTTTAGTCCCTTCTATTAACAGAAGTAATAATTACAAATGCACAAGCAGTGAAAGCAGTAAAATCTTCCATTTTCTTCTTGACTTTTGCAACTGTGTTTCTCCATAGATGAATAAACACTAAGCAAAGAGTCAAGGGGCTCAGATTTTTGCCAACTTGCTGAATATGAGGTAGGTTAAAAACCAAAGGAAAACCCTAAAAAAAGCAAAAGGAAACCAACATTTGGTGCCCTTGCTTCTGGGAACTGAAACTGAACCTGACGTTTTAATATAACCTACCAGTTTCATTTCACGTGTACTTTGCTTTTAATGGTTCATTAGAGAGTCTTTTAAAGAAACTTCCATTCCCTAGCAGTATAAATAAGTCTTCCTATGAAACATATAAAAATCCTGTTGAAAACAGAAAAGAGCAGTTTCCCCACAGGTAAATATTGAAGAGGAAATACATCAAAATGGAACATTAGCAGTGCATCAAAACAGTAAAACGATTTGGAAGACTGTCCTGATAATAGAAGCATCTACCCATTAGACATGTTCTACAATAATTAAACCTTCTTAGAAGATCCAATTACAAAAGTTTGTCTGTTTTAAGCAAACATTTTTACAAGGGGGTGATTAACTTAACCCAGATTTTCACAGGAGGATTAAAATAGTAGCATGGAGACAGAAAAGATTGCTGTAGGTCTTTTATTGTTTATTTTTCTAACATATTTATATTCCTGTAATGATGTTTCCAGGGTCATCAAAAGGGGTAAATGTCCTCACCACTAACTTTCTACATGAAGTTCCACGTGTAAACACAGAGACATACTTGCCACATGCTAAGGTACAACTGCTACTCATGATGCAGAGACCTACATTTCTAAGAACCTCAAAATCTTGGGCAGTTACAGAAATAGATAAAGTACTTTCTTTGCTACATTTCTTGGGGTTTTAAATGCCTGTGAAAGGTATTGGGCCAGGCACAGCATTGGCTTCCTTCAACGCCCCCTCATGCCTAGCTTTCCAGGTGGCCAGACCACCAGGAGAGTAGACTGTGGAGACAGAAAGCTGCTGCAATCTCCCATCCTCCACAGCCTTGAAAAGTTGTCCTGGCCAGAAAGGAAGTATAACCAGGGTGGCTGGGAGTGCACAGAGCTAGAATAAATAGTTTTCCTTACTGGGACTTCTATTGAGTTCATACCATAACAAAGCCGCCCCAACTCATGTGGAATTTATCACCTTGAATAAATTTGATGAATCTAGCCTAGGAAAAGTATAAAAGCAGTGAGGTAGACCAGTGGGAAATATGCATTTTAAAAAATTATTTATTTTCTAGAAATCCCTAACAATTTCCCTTTTCTTTTCTACAAGAAGGACTTGCAGCAGCAAAGATGGGACCTCCAAAGTTTTTAAAATGCACTTGAAGAACTCACATAGAGCAAGCTGATAATTCTGTCCTCAGCACAGAGGTATTTATTTGCTTGCAACTGGAGTGGGACTGTGGGTCACAGGGGTCCATGTGCCTGCAGTGCCAACAATGGAAGAGACCTGAGTGGGTGCACGTTGTGTATGTGGGACTGCAGCCCATGAGTAGGAGAAGAGGTTTGGGATTCACTTATCAAGGTGGCCATACATCTGGGCTGGATAATGGACAACCTGTGAGCTGGCCACTGGAGGGACCAGGAGGTCCATAACAACTGTTAGAGAGGCTGTGAGGCCTGAGGCTTGCTGAAGAGGCCCTTTGCATGTATGTCTCTGCACGTGAGGGTTGAGGCTCTCCAGCACTGAATGACTGAGCTTGAGGCTACTGGATTCAGTGATTCCTAACTTAGGACACATGTTGAAGTATCCAGACTCAGACTAGGTGTGTTTAAGACAAGTATTTGCACATGGAGAAATACACACAAAAACATACCGACAAGATCCAAACAAAATCAAAAGAGCTTAGGAGGTGTTTAGACAACACATAATGGGAATCTGGAGACTAGACTTCACTCACATATAGACAACTACTTGCTGAACCTGGGTGCCTGTACCAGCAAGGTAATTCCCACCCTGCATTTTCACCAAACCAACAGAGCAGACTATGATGAAGGTGTAAGTGCTCACCACATACAGAACCAGCTAATTCAATGTTATAAATCTAAAACCAGGCAAGGATCCCATAAAATCACAGAGGACAAATCAACTACTAGATATATTTGGACTGGATAATATCTGGGCTCACGTCCTCTCAGTATTGTAAGAATATACAGGACATTTCTGTCAGCTGTTTGGCCAGAATGCATTTGGAATATGCAGCATATTCATTCTTGGAGATGCCTTCATACTAGAAGTGGAAACCACAAGCAAGTGAACTCCTAAATAAATGAATTATTTGAGACCTACAGCAAGGGGGTGATAAAGAAAGTAAGTTTTACAGTACTGAGCACAAGAACATCCAGAAAACTTACAGAAATTCAAATACCAGAAGGACAAGCACTGCAAATCACTAAAAATTAGTAACAACAAAAATTGGACGATTATAATACAATACATTGCAGCTTGGTGCCATAAAAGGCTGATTCTGAAGACAAAAATATTGATATATGGTCCCTTAGATGACAGAAAATTAGGAAACTACAGGTTTCTTTTGGATGAGCATGGGAATGAATATTGCAACAGACATTACAAAAATGAGGGTTATTTTCCAATTTCTCTGCCAAGGTCTTCCTTCAGTGGTCAAACTTGGAAGAGAATACTACCATTTGCAAGAAGTAGTTACTGGAGTTTCAGATAGATTGTCTTGTGCTGTTTGGTACATCAGTAACTTGTAAATAACCTGCCTGCACCTCACACCTTGACAGCTCCAGGGCCTGTTAACTCCAACTGCTGTGTGCAGGCTACAGCCCCACTGAGCAGATCAGCCACCACTCTAGGTAAGGCCAAGGCAAAATGCACTGTAGGTACTGAGACACAGGTGGCAGAATCACACCAACCAGCCATCTGGTCTATCATGAGAAGGAGATCAAATGAGAGAGTTCATTTCTTCATGGCTTATAACTTGGAAGCATTTAGCACTGACCTGACTGAATCTGCTCTCTGCACTGAGGGGAATTGTCCTAAATGTGAAGAGGAAACCAGAAATGCTGATTCAAGTGATATGACAGTTTGTGCAGTCCATATGGCCTATAATCAAGAAAAGTCTACACTAACATTGGCAAATTCAGCTTCTCCCTAATACAAGGGTGGTGTAAACTTACAAAGAAGTTTCGCTAAGCCCATTACAGGAAAGTAGTAACAAATTGAAGTGCCAAATTACATAAAGACAAAGCATACAGATTTTTTTTTTATGTCCTTACAGAAAGGACAGCTAAAAAAGTAGACTGGATATTTTAAGGGGACAATTTACTTCAGGATAGCCCTGTTCCTTGTGGTAACTTCAGAGTTGCAAGGACAGATAATGAGCTCCTCTACTGTCAGTTGTGTTGAGCTACTCTAGGTTACTCTGATCACTTTAGAATGCAACCTCTCTAATCTATATGGTACATCTTATGTCCGTAATTAATGGAGAATGCAACAGGGCTCACAATTACCAATTTCCAGCAATTCACTCCAGAGGATATTAGAGACCATAAAGTATGTGTTGATGTACGTACATTAAATGTAAACTGAGATGTGCCAGCACTCGCCAGTACCCAAATCTGGATACTTCCTCCTGTCTATGACAAACTACATGGACTTGTTCTATCAACTACTCTGGAATTTTACAGTACTAAGCTCCCTAAGATATGTCTCTCTACGTATTCCAACTCTGAGTCTCACAGACTCAGACTAGGTGTGTTTAAGACAAGTATTTGCACATGGAGAAATACACACAAAGATATACCGACAGGATCCAGACCCCCTGTGCAGCCAGTTCCAGTGCTCTGTCACCCTCTCCCCTTAAGCCAGTTTTTCCTCGTATTTAAATGGAACTTTCTATGTTCCGTTTTTTTGCCCCTGTTGCCCCTCATCCTGACACTGGTAACTACTGAAAAGAGTCTGGCTCTATCCTTCTTGCACCTAGGTTGCTCAGCCTGGAGAAGAGAAGGTTCCAGGGAGACCTTATAGTGGCCTTCCAGTACCTGAAGGGGTTACAGGAAAGCTGGGGAGGGACTTTTGATAAGGGCTTGCAGTGAGAGGACAAGAGGTAGTAGATTAAAACTGGAAGAGGGGAGATTTAGGTTAAACTTTAGGAAGAAATTCTTTAGTGTGAGGGTGGTGAGACACTGGCCCAGGTTGCCCAGGAAGGTTGTGGAAGCCCCATCCTTGGGAGTGTTCAAGCCCAGGCTGGATGGGGCTCTGAGCAACTTGATCTAGTGGGAGGCATCAGGGGTTGGAAGTAGACTATCTCTAAGGTATTGATACCTTCTCTAAACCCTGAAGGGACACCACACATTTTCCTGAGACCTTTACTTTGCTAGACAATTAGTCTCATTTTCTTGTCTAATAACTGAGGAATGTATCTTACTACCCTGATGATGTGAACAACAGAGATCCCCCCACTCTCCTACTTCTATGAAGTCAAGAGAAGATAAAGGAAGTTGTAAAAATTAATTACTATTGACTTATTCAGCAAGTGGAGATGTTGTACTTACTTGTTAACATACTATAGTATTAACTGTAGCAATATGACTAGGAAAAAATTGAATCTTTACAAAAAAGGAACCCAGTTTAAGGAAAATGCTTTTTCCAAAATGTTTATAGGAAGGAGAATGGCAAGCACAGGAAGAAACAGAAATGTCAGCTACAAAATGGGTATTTTCAGTATAAAATTAGGGCTTGATGATGTCTGCAGATATTGGATGAGCATAAACAGGAAGAGAAACATTACATAATACCATTTAATTATTCAAAAATACATAGTGACAAGTAAAGGGATAAAATTTAGAAAAGGAACATTTAGAGCAAATCAGAAGGAAAATATCTGAAAACAAGAGCTAAAAGCCTCTGTAACCTTCTCAAAAGAAACAAAAGATTCATGGCTGGAAATATTGAAAAGCAAGCTTAACAAAGAACCCAGGGGTCTTGTGATGTTAAATAAGTACACAAAAAAGAAATCTTGATTATGTGACTTCAAACACTTAAAAATTAGATTGATAACATTCTAAAATGCTACATCACCTGCAACTGACAGATTATTTTTGGAACTCTGTATCCGGAGTCTGAAATAAGCTTCACTGGTGCTTTTAGTTATTAAAATTCTAAAACCAGGAGTAGACTTCACAGTTAATTATTTTGAGCTTACTGAAAACATTCTAAAGTTATTTCTTCTTTACGTTTAACTGCTATTTCCTGCATTTCTGTGCTCATTACCTCTTGCTCTGTCTCTGGTCACCACTGAAAAAAGCATGACTATGTCTTGTTTACTCCCCCCCATGACTGGTAAGATCTCCCTGAGCCTTCTCTTCTCCAGGCTGAATATCCCAGCTCTCTCAAGCCTTTTCACATATGAGAGATGCTCCAGCCCTCCAGCCCCTTAATCATCTCAGTGGTCCTTTGAATAGACCACTCCAGTATGAATGCTCCAGTATGTCCATATGTCTCTTGTCCTGGGGAGTCCAGCAATGGACCTAGCACTCCAGACAGGTCCCACCAGTGCTGAGCAAGAGGGAAAAGATGACCTCCCTCACCTGCTGGCAACAGCTTGCCTAGCACAGCCGAGGATGCTACCACATGAGCATATTGCTGGCAAATGTTCAACTTGGTGTCCACCAGGCCCCCTTTCTGCAGCCTACTCTGCAAGCCTGCTTTCCAGATGGTCAGACTCCAGTTTGTTCTGGTTGCGGGGTTTATATGTCCCCAGGGGCATGACTTGGCATCACCCTTTGTGGAACTTCATGAAGTTCCTGTTGGGCCATTTCTCCAACCTGTTGAGGTCTCTCTGAATGGCAGCACACCTATCTGGTCATTAATGAAGACATCATACAGTATGGACCCCAGCATCAACCCCTAGGGTAGACCACCAGTATCTAGCCTCCAGATGGACCTCATGCTGCTAGTATCAAACCTTGAATCCAGTTCTTCAGCCAGTGATTTGAAGCCAGCCCCACAGTCCATCCATTTATCTACTTCATCAGCTTGTATATGAGGATGTTACAGCAGATAGTGTCAAAAGCCTTGCTAAAGTCAAGGTAAACAACATTCACTGCTCTTCCCTTATACACCAGTTACTTAATCATAGAAGGTTATCAGGTTGGTCACACATCATTTCTCCATTGCAAATTCACACCAGCTACCCCAAATCATCCTAACAGGATCAGAAATGGTTTCTAGGATGAACTGCCCAGAGATCGAGGTGAGGAGGACTGGTCTGCCATTCCCCAGATCTTCCTTCTTGTCCTTTTTGGAGACAGAAATGTCATTTGCTTTCTTCCACTCCTCAAGAACTTTTGCCAGTTGCAAATGCCCTTATTTCTCCTCATGAGCAATATCATACATAAAGTCAAAGTAGAAAATTGTATATTATTTTACTGGAAGAATAAACATGTAAATTAAACTCTCGTTTCAAGCAGAAAGTGTTGTAAGATAATCCATACTTAAATTATTATGACTACAGTTAAGACATGAAAAATGAACTCATGTATAGAAAAACACAACTGAGAAAAAAGGATTTTAAAAGCAGTTTACTCAAATATTTTTACTCTCCTATGGTCTATTACTTTATGAACTGCCAGTATGCAAAATGTCGTCAGTTTTGATCCAAGATGCTATAAAGGTCTACTTCCAACAAACTATTTATAGCTACATCTCTTTCAGGGTGAATATGTCTAAATTCCATCAAAATCTAATTTTCTAAGTTTTGTTAAAAGCTCTGCAGAATAATCCTTCTACATATGGTTTCAGTGAAGTAACTTGGTTACTCTGTGTAAACTGTTGTAAGTACAATACTCATGATCTGAGAATGAATGTGATTTTGTAAAGTAAGTAAATGCTAGAAGATGGGCAGATATGTTCTACAGGTGCTCTTAAAAATCCTGCTTATTAGGGAAAACAACAGACTACACCCTGGTTTGTTTGTTGTGTTTGTTTTGGGTCGTTGGGTGGGTTATTTTTCCTTATATTATTGTAAACACTTTCTAACTGCTAAAAATCAGCAATTTATCCCAACACAAAGCTGTGGCAAGAACCCTTTTCAGTACCATTGTATACTAATCAGAATACACCAAACTCTAACAGTTATGTGTCTTAAGTATAAATTAATCTTACAAATCCTTATGACTGGCAAAGGAAAAAGATATAATTTATTCCAGTTGTATAACATAATATGTTCCATTCGCTCATTCACAAAGGGTTTCAGTTTTTCAGGAAATAAATGAGACAACTGTCTTTCTAGACTATGCAGACTGGACTATGATCAGTCATTTCTGCTCTAGGATAAAGTTCATCTCAACAACATACCCAAACACAAATGGAATTTAACAAAGCCAAGAGAGATGAATTTTCAATGTGCTCTCATGAGGACAGGGCGAAAAAGTGATGAGGAGAGCAGGAAGTCAAAACATCATTTCACTGTATATATACATTGTAAGTGTTAACCAAATGTGGAAATCCCTAGCTATTTTAAATCTAGATTAAAACCACAAGACAATTTAAACTAATCCACAAGATACAAAATATAAATGAAGATGAATGTGTTATGCTAATTTTTAGAGAAATAATATTATTCTTTTTATATTCTCCAAAATGTCAAGACCACTTCTCATTGTTTTAAAAATTCAAATCCCAACTTTATGAATGAGATCTTTTGGTGTTAAATTATGATAATTACATCCAGTTCTCAAATAACACACTTCCTTATCAGATGTCAACACTTTTATAACATCAGGTTTTTTACTTCTGGATTCAATGCCTGGAGAAGTGAAGCAACTTGTCCACAGTAGGTCTGTGACAGAAAAAGCCACCAGTTACTCTCATAGCTCCCATTGCTGGGTGGTAACAAGTGCTCTACTGACAAATCAGGCTTTGCAAATTAGATTTATTTTATTAGTAAATTAGCAAATTAGATTTAATTTTAATAGTAAAACAAAATCATATGAAAAGTCCACCAATGCATATGGAGAGCCTGCATTCTCATTTTTCAACTTTGCATTACTCATGTTAGGTAAATGTTACAGCACTCACTGTAATAACAGGGAAAAATAAAAAGAAGTGTTGAAAATCACAACCTATCTCAAATATATGGAAATACTTGAGACCAAAAGAGCATTAAAAACCTCAGCATTTCTCCCAAAGACTGTAACACCGAACAATGAATATCTGCAGTATTTATATATATATATACACACATATATATGTATATATATAGCTATTATATATATTTTAAAAACTGCTGTGAATTAGTGATCCACAGATCATTGCTTGGAAATCTGTGCTCTGAATTACAGGTAACACCACAACCTCTCAGTTACCAAAAACCAAACCCACTCTGAACTGTTGCAGTAGTTACTCCATGTTATCACTGTACCTGTGAGTGAAAAGTAGAAATAGAAATTACTTCCCCTCTAGGCACAGATAAAATACATCCACCAAAAAGACATGATGAACAGCAAATAAAGAACAGAATAATTGTGTTGAATTGTTTGGGTTTTAATTATGTTTAACTTCAGAATTCACTGCACACAACAATACTCTTATTTTTTCTGCAAGTAAAATTCTGGTGCAAGTTACATCAATTTCACTGGAAAAAATGCAATGCCTTAAAATGTATTTTATTTCAGAAATCAAACTATGCAATCTTCTCCCTAGAGTAAGAAACTGGAAGTTCTGTGATAAAATCTTTTCTGGAAAGCCAGTGCAATTTCATATCAATGGTGTGCACTTTTTCCTGCTTTCAAATGGATTACTTAAATGTTTTAAAATGTTATAACCCACAATAATCTTTTCCAGGCACCAACGAAAAGGAAGAAAAAAATTACAGAAGTCAAGATGTCGCCTGGAAGCACTTTATGGCAAACATTATAAAGATAACACAGAGCAGAGAAGCTCTGGTTCAATCCATTATAAATACCCCATTCTTCTTAAAATCACAAAAATGTATTTACAGTAAAGAACTCATGGAGCTTTTTTCCTCAGAAGACTTCATTTAAGTACAACTTGGCAGAATTTTTGGAAGAAGAAAAGAAGAATTTTATAAAATATTGATGTTTTACAGTCACCCTAGTCTTGATCTACTTGCTACAAAAACAAAAGCAAGGACTTTAGAAGATGACCACATCCGTGTCTACTAATTACACTTTAGGCTTTCATTTTGTCCAAAATGTGCTTTCTAGAAGTTACACTGAGACAATTAGTCTCACTTGGACAATTAATGTCTCATTAAAAACAAAAGTTATTTTCTCATTTTCTTACTGACATAATATGCTGTTTAAAGAAATATATAGATGTTTTTAAAATAAATTATTTTTAAAAAAATAAATTACACCCCCCCCAAAAAAAAAAAAAAAAAAAAGGCAAATAAAAACCAAACCAAAACCACAAATCCAAAACCCAAAGGCTTTCCCGGCAAAATATATTCCTGGATACACCATCTATAGGTCAAACTTCTATTTTCCTGTGTGTCCAAATGACAGTATAGATAGTTGCCCTCTATTCTTATACCCCATGTCCCTCCAAAGACTGAAGGACAGGGCACACTCAGAAACAAAAAGCTACACTGACCCTCTCGTGTACTAAAATTATTTAAAACTCCAAGTGCCTAGATTATCAAAAGGTACTAAGAACTAGCCTTCTTAGATTTCACAAAAGATATTGTTTGCTTTTTAAATGAAAAGTGGAAAGTAGGAAATGGAAGATATTAATATCTGGACATAAGAAATACAGCAAACTGGGAATGAAGGTATGAATCTTTAAACATCTTACCTTAAAAATTAAATTTAAAAAAATACAAAAATGATTTTGTTTACCAGTGAAAGAAGCAAATTCAGAAGTAACCAAAAGGCACTGCCTGATTAATAATAATTAGAACACTAAAAAGAAAGATCCAAATTTCTAGTGCAACATGTACAAGCTATAAGTCAAGAATAAATGACAGAGAAGTGGGACAAGTATCACTCTCATGGGCCTCATCACATGAAAGAAATGCATAGTTTATTATTTTACTTTATTGATATTAGTTTATTGGGGGTCAATATAAAGGACAAGATGGTATCCACTCAAATTTGCCTTAAATTTTTTTTTAAAAAAAAAATAAATATATATATATATTTTCAGACCTTTCAGTATAAGATAAATATCAACAAACATAAGCTGTGCCCACTCAGGTAAAGCATGCATGACTACTGCTGTTAATTGACAAGCACTTGGATTTGAATAATTAGCAATTTGGGGAGAATTTATTATAAAATTATAGTTGGGTTGAATTAATATCCTAATATTAAATTATAATCTCAATTTACAAACTTCAGGCTGCTCAAATAGGGACAAAACCAGCAACCAAATACAAGCATTTATAAAGGGATTTTTTTTAAACACAGTCCACCCAGCATTATGCTCAGCATATGAGTTAAACAAAGAAAATCTTTATCATGGAGACTGTACTTTGCTTTCTTATCTGTAGGACAAAACGTGAAATGGTATCAGGTAAAAATCCTAATTCTGTTATTTATACAAACAGATAAGATAGAGAAAACAAAAAAGCATACCAGAGAGTCCCAAAGTCATTCCAGTGAACACTTCAATTTACTTATAGCATATTTCTACGACTGCAGGAAAAAAAAAAACACAACAAAACACAACAAAACATTCTTGAAGAAATTAAGTACATGTGCAGCATCCTAACCAATACCGAGGTGCTCAGTGGTGAACAGTTTTTAAAAAGAATCACACTTGCAAAATAATTAATGACTAATCTCTATAGACAACAGTCAGGAATCGCCATGCTTGAGGGAATGGTATATATCCCATCTTTCCCTTTCTCCTTCTCCAAGGAGCCAAGAAAGCAAAGGCTGGATTCAGGGAAAGACCAAATTCTCCAAGAAAAGCTGTGGCTTCACTGAATCACACACTACAGAGGCAAAAGCAAATGTAATTTTTGGTATCAGAATGATCTGTTACAGGAGAGTAAATAACGTCTCCCTTAGTGCTGCAGTTATTGAGCTCTTATTTCCTTCCTTTCAGTTTCGGAGCCGGAGAAGAGAGAGCAACAGTCGCACTCTGGGGTACCCCGGGTGTCACAGAGGGGGCAGCCACAAAATGCTGAGGTATTCTCTTTTTTTTTAAAAAAAAAAGAAAAAAAAAATACAACATCCTGACTGTGCTTCTTTATCCAGACACAGTCATTGCTTCTTATAGCTCCAGCTTGGCATCACTCAGCACACAAGCAAGGGTGCTCGTGGCTGAGATTTGTGTGGTCTACGGTAATCTCCGCTTCCTCGAAAATGTGTGGCATCATACAGAGTTTATTTAGAACCTAAGTCTCTTGGGCACACTATGTAAGTTTATTGTTTATCGTTTGCTGGGGAAGTCTTCTGAGGTCAAGGTAAAAAGCAGGAGGTGATATTTGATATAAATGTTCCAAAGCACGTTATGTGGTTGCATGGTTGCAGTGGCCCCCGGAGCACTTTGCTGGTGGTCCGTGGAGAACTGGCTGGTGGAAGGTGCTGGCTTTCCCTGTTTCCAGATGCTATATCATATTTAATGTATTTTTAGCTTCACTTAATATTTTTCTAATATTCCTTTTCCATGTAAGCAATTAGTGTGGTTACCAGGGATGGCAACAGAAGTGATATTCAGCAGTCATTGAGAGAAGAGGTGGTCTTCATAGCCATACATGGGAGAAGATCCAGAAGACAATCTCCTCATTAGTAGGTGGGGGGGAACCCACCCAAGAGCCACTATCGTAACTCCTCTATTTTTTCATTCACTTGAATCATTCATTTATTTCTTTTTATCAGAAAACTCTGCTGACACATTCATTATTATCACTGAAGATTAAGGGAGAAACAAGTTGCAGTTTTTAGCTTTTTGCTACAAAGTCAAAGCAGGAAGAAAAGACGCCCCTAAAGTCACATTCACTTTCCTGATTAAGCTTACAAAAAAGACACACAGAAGCTACACCTGGGATTAAAATATATGTGAAATTGCTGGCCTTAATTTTTGCAGCTTTAGGTTTATTCACTTTTTAAATCTTAGCTTTATAATGCAACTGGAGATGACCAGGTACAGTAGAAGTCTGCAGAGTTAACTCTCCAATCTAAAAAGTAGAAAAAAGTCTTCTGAAAAACACTTGCCTATGACCTTCTAGAATTGTGCTATTTTAACATTTATTTTTGAAAAAAAAAATAAATGAAAAGCCTCTAGAATTCAAATCAATTTCCCAGTTAGCCTCCACTGCCTTTATCCATATCTACTTACCTTCATCTTGCCTTTAACTAATCAAAACAGACTCATCAAATCAAGACAACTTGAAAAAATACTATGTGGAATAAATATATAAAAAGGGGAACATTTGCTGAACAACAAAAAGTCTCTTTTTATACTTTTTATATTTTCAGTCTTATTTAATTATACATTAAACTAAACTGACTGCAATCTGCTTGTGAAGGTACAGCTGAGAGAAGTCAATCCCTAACCATGCAAGTATGCTTTGTATTACCCTTTACGGAAAAATAAACTAAATACTAGAGAAGTTACAAATTATTCACTTCTAAATTCTGCTAACTACTTTTAACGACGAGTGACTCTTATTTAGGAAAACAGTCCCTGGAGATGGGGATTTTATTTATTAAAGGGAGCCCTTGCTTCTCTCCAAAATGCAACCGAGTTCAGGCTCTCAACATCTCCAGATGAGAGGGGTATATTTTAGAATTCTCAAGAGCTTTTGCCTGATGCCTAGAAAACATCAAATCCCTTACTAGCTTTAGATGTCTGTAAGATTTCAGCAGAGAGGTCTCAGTGAATCCCCTTCCAAGACTTCACAACTGAGGGCCTTCCTAAACCTCAGCTTAAGAAGGATTTAAGGAGACTAAATTTGTTCATCAATGGCTGACAGAATAAAACACAAAATTGCATAAAGTCGGACGGAAAATCACTTCCATGTACAAGGCTTTCCCTCCCTTTTCTTCCCTAGAAGCTTAATTATCATCTAATGGTTACTGTTACTGCATCACTTTGATGGGGAGCAGCAGGTAATGCTTAAAAATTAAGCTACAAAAACAATATTAATAAGGGGTGGTGGTTTTTGGTTTTGTGGGGATTTTTTGTTGCAATGGGGTTTTTTTGGTGTTGTTGTTTTAAACTATAATAAAAATAACCCCACTGACACATATATCCTGACTGGTAGGAACTTTCTCTGGCATCTGTCTGAACAGTTACAGAAATGTAGGGAGTATAAATATGTCTTCAGAACTAAATGAACATTTTTTCTCTATTTTTCCTCTCCCACAATTCATTCTCTACAAAGGTAGGTATGGTAACACTAGTCTCAAAACCCTATTCCATCAAGATAGAAGGAAATAAAAACAAAAGGCAAAGCTGTTTTCAGTGACATTCTGTGTAATCATGAGCCTGCTTCGTACCTTCAGGAAATTCTCAAGAGTTTTCTTAATGAAAAAAAAAAAACAAAACTTACTAAAAAAAGATTTGCTGTAAATATCTCGTGAGCCATGACAAAGTACCTTATAAAATATAACTATTCATAAACAGTCTAGCCTCTGGAATTAAAACACTGACACTTTCTATTAAAAGGTGCTTAGTCACAGTTCACTAAATATTTACAACGAATCATTTATTCTCTAATTTCATTGACTTTACTGTCGTTAGCAAAAGTCAAGAAAACTTCCTGCATGTGTGTGAAAGGCCTGTGTATGCAAACCGCAGCTTGCAAAGTCAATTTTATGGAGGCAGGAAGATTTTCACATACAAGCAGGTCCTCCTCTTCTGTAGAAAACTGCTTAAATTTCAACTAGATGCAAATACTAAAATGCATTAGAATGAAAAGGTGCGAGAGCAAATTGATATCGTACCTTTAAGGATACACGGGAAAATAAAGAGATACAGTTCCCCAAGTTCTCCAGCTCCTCATTTGTATCAGAAAGTTTTGCAGACAAATAGCAGCATCCTTTCTCTGTCTTTATCTCTAAATTTGGCTAAGGAAATAGAAGCCCAGATAATGAGAGGATGAATCAAAAGCACCTTATACAACTTAAGAGAACCCATGTTATCAGAAAGCAGTGTCAAGATTTGAGCTATTAGTGTTGGCAAGCGTTTAACCAAATGAAAACAGAAGTTCTGCTGCTGCTGTTTGGGCGAGGAGAGAACACGATGCTTGGGGTTTCTTTTTGAAGAACGTGACTGAGATGCTGCCCAAGCAAGGGAAGCTCAGATGGGTAAAAAAAAATCTCTCCCAGAAAATGCAAGCTTTAATATTTTCAGAAAACAAGCAACCTCCCACACCCAGCACTGAAAATATCATAATTCTTCTATGGGATTGTCAAAGACAAAACACTGTAAAATGCTGTGGTTTTATGGCACACGAATATCTTTCCAGTGAGGCTTACGTTGAAACCACCGAATGGATTTATACGAGTATCTATATCTGAATGTAGTCTCCATATGGAGGAATACTTGCCTGTAACTCTCAAACCTTCCCATGGTTTGATATCATTTATTGTATACTAGCAAGGTCATTGTTCTTGTCATTTCTACCCGTTTTTCACGACTCTTGGTTCCCACTATTGTTGCTTTAAGTTCCCCGATGCACTTAAAGACAAAAATTAGGTTTTGGGTACATGTCAAGACAACCACAATTCCTCAGACGGAGAGCCTGGATCACGAGCTGGCTGGCCTCAGACTCTTAACAACAACTACCTCTGTCCACAGTTCCCTGAACAGGATCAATGGCAAAGTTGCCAAAGAATTACTAGTTAAGATCTTGTAGTATAGCAGCAGATCGACCACTAATCTATATGTATCGAAACAGAAAAATAGCTACAAATATAGTTACCAAAATCCAGACAGTGACTCCATTAACCAAACACAAGGTCAATGTTATGGTGATATGACTAGATCTCTAGTCTGCACAAACTACAAAAGGTTTTTAGACTTCTACAGTACGTGAATTAGATCTTTGATCCAAATTGATCACTTTGATCTGACTTTGATCACTTTCTCTGTGAGATAACAGGCCTTCACTTTCCATCTGAAAGCTCACTAAGCACCTTTGGACATTTTATTTCATAAAGTACACAATGAGAGAATAAAAGAAGTTATGTATGATTTGGAGTAATTCCTGAAACTGTTTTCACAACAGCACTGTATTCCCAAACGCCAGACGGGAATATTTAGGTTAAAACACAGATGGTTCACATGAGTCCACCCACCAAATGATCAAGATCTGCTACTGTCCCTACTATTATCTTTGATTCAAAATAGATCTCATGTAATTAGTCTGGTACTTATACTTTGACTCTACTACACCGACAAGAAAAAAACACAAACATAAAAAGCCAAAAACTAATGTCATGTTAAAACCCTAAATACTTTAAGGATTAAACCAACATGATCTAATTATTCTGTTTTTTTAGCCGGCATAGTAATAATTCTAACTAATTCCTCCTATAATTTCTATTTCTTCCAAGCACAGCTTATATTTTTAAGTTCCCTTTCCTAAGTCATATCAGCTATTCTAAACATTGACAGTATCCCTTAAGTATGCCACTTCAGATACAGCTGATCTTACTGCTTGCAATCTAAGATGGAAGACCTTTTACAAATAGAAAAACATACCCTGTTTGAAAATATGCCAACTCATGTTTTAAGCAATATGACTACTGCTACAACTCTAGTCCATGCATATACAAGTCTGAAGATACATATACAAGATACTGAAAAATGTATTAACTTGCTGCAGTCATACCTAGATTTTAGATGTTTGTATACAGCTTGGAGAAACTGTATTTAAAGTACAGAAAATGTAGAATCACAGAAATCATAATTAGATTGTTAAAAATACACTTAACTGAATATAGGGGAGGAGAAAAAAAATGTCTCAAATAATGAACATTTGTAATTACTGTTGTGGTTTCTTGTGCTTACCAGAACTGAAACATGCATGAACTCCAACTATCACACAGACCTTTACAACTAGCAAAAAGAAATCAGGTTAGATGAGGATACAAGGGGACTGTTTAGTTCCTGTCTTGACTTGGTTTTCATCCAGCTTGTACACTCCAAAGGCCTTTAATCTCTTAACTACTGTTTCATTAGCATCCCTGCAGAGATTCAGGGTGTTTGGAATATCTGGGAGGCTTTCATGTGCTGGAGTTGAAACGCTTCACATGAGAAACCAACAAGTTCTAGCAAAGTAAGCCTTGGCACAAAGTACTATATCATTTTAAGTTCATAATATATGAGCACCTCATTCCCATGCCTGGCACTGAAAAACATTGTAAAAGAATGATCCTAACTTGTTGACCAAAGCCCCAAAGAGCAGATATTCAATACAGAGTGTAAATGCCTATAATCACTTCACCAGAGGAAACACACTGACATCCCACAGGTCTGAGTTCTGGTGGAGCATCGAGGAGGAACAGGCACCATTATAAAAGCTTTACAGCAAATAAGATTCAGGGAAGAAGTTAAAATTGTTGTGAAACCTCTCTCAAAGGCCCCCGTGAAGAACACATGATGTAAATATGCCCATTTGTGTGTGCTTGGTCCTTATTCAGCATAGGAAGCTCCCTGTCCTTTTCAGCTTTGCGAAGATTCCAAAATTTATTTCACTACACAACACAACATTTTGCAAAGGAAAACCCATGTGGATTCATGTCTGTTCATTTCCACAATTCTTGCTGCTAAACTAAATGAGTTTTAACAAGATTTTCAGGTAACGATGTAACTTGGTGTAAAACAAGAGGCTGTGATGCACTCAGGAAATGCAGCAGAAAATTTGTAGTTTGGAAAAGGAAATGGGAAACACCACTGGAAAGCCCTCTGTGTTGTAGCCAGAACCATAGGCTACAATCCTGTCACCAAATACCCCCTTGCAATGCTGAGACTCCAATGTTGTTCTCAGAGGGCAATAAATCAGACAGCAGCTCTCGCAATGCCCCTGCAGATGGAACTTTTCAAATATCACCTTTCAGGTAAAACAAAAATTATTATTTCTTGTTTTCCTCTTTCTTTCGTCTTTCAACCCTCTTCTTTTCCCTTTTTACCTTAAACAACATTCAGAAATTAAATCATTTTCATCAACATCTAGTCCACAGAAACCAATTACATGGAATACAGTGAACAAAATATGAAAATGCCACTAAAAACACTCAAAAACCTTTTATGGTCATTAAGCATTCTGCATCCAGACATAAGACAAATTACATTACATACATTAAAATTATTTCACTTAAAAAAAAACTTAGGCAATGAGTAACCATTCAGGCATACAGTAAGCACACTTAAAATGCCATCAAATACTGAACTGCTGAAACAGCAAGTGAAAAGATACCTACTAAATGTTTTGCCCTATCATGTCCTACATTCTGAAAAAAAAATAATATATTTCACTAAAATTTTAGGCAAAGCTGACTGAGGATGTTTAATAGGCATATTGTATTTGCAATATATTTTTTCTACTGAATAAATACTTAGTAAGAAACAACTCTCTCACACATTTCAAGAAAATAAAAAGCATATCTAATAATTAGTAAGATGTCATACGACTAAACTTTAGAAATAGCCTTTGAAGAATTTACACTTGCCCTTACAACCTGGCCAGGGTTTCATTTTTGGCCATTAATATCACTGACCCTGAAAATGTTGAGTTGTCACGTCACAAAGACAAGTCAGAAAGGTGACACGTCCAAAACATATGCTAGATCATAGCACACCTACGGGCAGCTCCAAACTGCTGCCCATTTTGCATACCCTGCCTGCTTCCCCTGCTTTTGGATGTAGCCAGCCCAAAGAAACCCACATCCTAAGCCACAGGCCAGCAGGCACCTGGACTAACTCTTCCCACAGGATGCCAAAGTGCTTTAAATTTACCAATGTCAGGTGGACATCCTCAAAATTTGTATAGCATTTTTAAATAACAAAATTACTACATCCTTCCTGACCTTTACTGCAACGAAGGTAATGCAAAAAATTCTGAATATACATGTTCCTAAGACTCAATGAAACTCATTTTTTATTCCCTTCATGCCACCTTGCTTGCATAGTGGGGAGATTAGATGGCTTTGAGTGTGCCTGCACACAGAATCATAGAATGCCAGATTGAAAGGGACCTCAAGGATTATCTGGTTCAACCTTTCTAGGTAATACTATAGTTTATATAAGATGGCCCAGCAACCTGTCAAGCTGAGACTTAAGAGCAAGGACATATTTAAAAGAGGAGGTATCAATGAAATCTCATCCCATCCTTTCATTCATCAGCAAATACACAACTAGGAGCTCTAAAGAAGGATTATATACGATTATTCACACCTAGCTTGAAAAATGAAACATCTCTCTTCTGGAAGTTAAAACTGTCTGCTACTAAATGTCTAATGCACAGGCAAATATGTAGCTAGAAACTTGCTTTTAATTGGCTCGATTAAAGAGATTCTGCAAATAAAATATGTCACTAATTCTTAATTCAAAGGCTATAAAAAGAAGTTGCCAAAAATAGTTTCCATGGTGGCAAATTCTGTCAACTCTCACACATTTTACTGAAAAAAAAGTACAGCATTTTGTTAACTATAATAGTGAAACGTTATGCTTTGCTATACAGTCAAAGAATCAGATTACAAACTATTCAGGACATCAAAGAGATGTTGAAATTTATTCTACATCAGATTCTTTGAGTCAGAGAGCAAATAATCATTTAACAGGAACAATAAAAAGCACTGATTATTTCATATTACCAAGTAACATTCTTCCTTGGCCTACATAGATTCTTCATTTTTTTATTTGCCTCTGAGAAATTATAAAAACTTTCAAGCTTGAGACTTCTGCTTGGCAGAAATACACACTACAGATCATATTTCTCACTTTGTATCCAGCCTAATTTTTAAAAATTAAGCTAGTACTTTTCATATCTAAAATGAAGGTTTTGAAGCACATACATTTGAGCTCGAAAATCAGAACTTACTAGGAATTGCAAATATTTGTAGAAATACATTCTAAAAATTGCACTTTAAATAAAATCCTGTTTGATGCTAAAATGTTTTAGCTAAATCTAAATAAAGATGAGGATTTGGAGGTTGGTTGTTTGTTCTTTTGTTGGGTTTTGTTGGGTTTTTTGGGTTGTTTCTTGGGGTTTGTTTTGTTTTGTTGTTTGTTTGTTTTATAAAGAACAACCTACAGAGTCCTGATAGTGGGAAAATGAATATGTTTAATTAGACAATTTTTTTATGGTGATGATTTTTTTTTTTTAGCTAATTCAGTTTTCCAAACTTCCTTTCAACAAATCTAAATTTGCTTAGCTTCACAAAGCGTGCATTCTGGAACTGTATTGATGGTTACATACCATCATAAGCTTTATTTCCCAAATATGCATAAGCTTTATTTCCCAAATAAAACACATACCAGCATTTGTTAACTGTCTATTAATCCTTCTTTACATTCTTCAGTGAGAGTGAACCAGTTAATATGTATCTTTATATTCTAATCAGCCAAAAAACCTACCACCTGGAAATACACACATTAGTTTTGTTGGTCCAAAGACAGAAATAAATCTCTCTGCAAAAAGACATATTTCATATCTGTGGAGTTTTGTCAGAAATAAAACTGCTGGAGAAGATTTCTGTTGTTCTTCACCTCTAGTTTTCCTCTGCCTGCACCTCCAAGTAAATATTGTTTTTGTTAACAGTCCTTGTGGTACAGAAGTCTCTGATCAATGTCTAATCTCTTTTCATAGCTGTAATCCCAAAGATGCTTATTTTGAACTTAAGTCTGTCATACAT
The DNA here is from genome assembly GCF_000747805.2 of Chaetura pelagica. Classification (NCBI taxonomy): domain Eukaryota; kingdom Metazoa; phylum Chordata; class Aves; order Apodiformes; family Apodidae; genus Chaetura; species Chaetura pelagica. Next base: position 1,926,471 of record NW_009954539.1, read on the forward strand.
TCATATATGTATCAAGTGGAGTGATTCAGTGGTTTAGGATCATATGAAGGAACTAACTGAAAGAGGTGGTGTTTCTTCAAAAAAAAGTTGATGGATAATTTAATCTGGATAAAGTAATTATGAGATTATGAACTCACAAAACTTTTACTTTAATGAAACCATAAAGATCAGTAACAAAAATGTTCCTTACACCTCCAAAATACAACCTACATTTCAGCTTCATCCTGGATCTAGAGGGTGCAACATCACCATACAAAGGAATGATGAAACTGCTGGAGTTGGAAGGGACCTCTAGAGATCACCTAGTCCAACTCCACTGCTAAAGCAGGATCCCCTAGAGCACATTAGTCAGGACTGCAGCCAGGTGGGTCTTCAATATCTCCAGACAAGGGGACTCCACAACCCCCCTGGGCAGCCTGTCCCAGGGCTCTGTCAAACTCACTGTAAATAAGTTTTTCCTCATATTTAAATGGAACTTCCCATGTTCCAGCTTGTGCCCATTGCCCCTTGTCCTGTCTCTGGGAACTACTGAAAAGAGTCTGACTCTATCCTCCTTGCACCCACCCTTTAGACACTTATGGGCATTAAATAAGGTCACCACTCAGCCTTCTCTTCTTCAGACTGAAAAGTCTGGTGCTACTTCAGACACTTGTCAATTTTAATATGACCTCTTCTCACTTCTTCACTGGTTTTTTTTGAGAAGTGGCAGAGGTATTAAGTATAAGGAAACTTCTAGCCCATGAACACTCAATATTCATTCCTGTGGTCTGCTTGAAAAGAACGTCCTCACAGAACAATGGTGCTGGAAAATCATGCGTTATGAATTTACATGCTAATCTACTTTCGTTTGGACTTTTTGCAAAAATACATCTAAAGACTATCCAAATAAATCCAAAACTTCATCCCACTTCCCAAATACAATTCTCTGAGAAGGGACAAAATCTGTATATTTTACATTGGCAAGTGAAAAACTCTGCAAGATATTACTTATTCATAACTGAACATAAAGTCTGCAATCGAAGAATAAAACTAATATTAATTACAGTTCTTTTCCTAAACAACAGTCATCAGGAATCTGAGCTGGACTGATCTTACATCTGCCATGTATAAATATACGCATCTGCACCTCTTGATAGTGTTATGACAACATAACATATACAATCTCCTTCTACCTTATGCTTAGGAATGCAAAACAAAACAAATCCCAAATTCCCGGCTGAGATTTTCTGTAAATAAGTTTTTCCTCATATTTAAATGGAACTTCCCATGTTCCAGCTTGTGCCCATTGCCCCTTGTCCTGTCTCTGGGAACTACTGAAAAGAGTCTGACTCTATCCTCCTTGCACCCACCCTTTAGACACTTATGGGCATTAAATAAGGTCACCACTCAGCCTTCTCTTCTTCAGACTGAAAAGTCTGGTGCTACTTCAGACACTTGTCAATTTTAATATGACCTCTTCTCACTTCTTCACTGGTTTTTTTTGAGAAGTGGCAGAGGTATTAAGTATAAGGAAACTTCTAGCCCATGAACACTCAATATTCATTCCTGTGGTCTGCTTGAAAAGAACGTCCTCACAGAACAATGGTGCTGGAAAATCATGCGTTATGAATTTACATGCTAATCTACTTTCGTTTGGACTTTTTGCAAAAATACATCTAAAGACTATCCAAATAAATCCAAAACTTCATCCCACTTCCCAAATACAATTCTCTGAGAAGGGACAAAATCTGTATATTTTACATTGGCAAGTGAAAAACTCTGCAAGATATTACTTATTCATAACTGAACATAAAGTCTGCAATCGAAGAATAAAACTAATATTAATTACAGTTCTTTTCCTAAACAACAGTCATCAGGAATCTGAGCTGGACTGATCTTACATCTGCCATGTATAAATATACGCATCTGCACCTCTTGATAGTGTTATGACAACATAACATATACAATCTCCTTCTACCTTATGCTTAGGAATGCAAAACAAAACAAATCCCAAATTCCCGGCTGAGATTTTCCAGCTGATGTGCTACCGGAAATCCATTTGAAATCTAAGTCATTAGGCAGGAAAATGATGGCAATAAGCATAGAGCCAACAGCATAACCCTGTGGAACCTCATCTCAGGTTTCAAACAGATAAATATTTTTAAGTGAGAACATCAAATACAACTACTTAAGCCCCCTCTTTTCTGTGTTAACTGCAGAATTAAGCTTGAATCCAGAGATAAAATCCATAGTGTTAATATACCTTTTCCACACAGGTCCTTTTATAGTTACTAACTCTCCTATTACAATTTATAGCCTCTAAACATCCTACATCAGTAAGATTAAACAAAAAATTAATCCAAGTTCTTCAGTTAAAGTACCATCATAACAGATTTAGCACTTACATTTAATCAACTGACCATTCATTATTATTTTCCCTTGAAAACATTTTTTTTCCCCTTAAAGTCCATAGGTTTTTTTCCTTCAATATTCAGATGAAATTTAAATGAAAAAAAATATATAACACCCATCTTAATTACCCTGATACTAAGATTTGCTTCCTTTACCAGCAATGACCTGGTTAGCACAAAACTCAATTCTTCATACACTTAATTCATTTTATATTTGTAGCATAGACCAAATGATTTAAGGGAAGGGAAAACAAGGAAAAAAAGGTTAGCAAACTCACATATCCAAGTATGCACTTTCAATTTACTCCCAAATCAAATTTCTAGAAACAAAAGTATGGATGTAAAGCATTTCTATAAAGATGGATGAGAACACTGGTGTTTTTTGCAGAGCATAGCAGAACTGGAAACTAAAAATATTATTTTAGCTGGTAAAAACAAAATTTTTCGCATATATAAGTGAATTATGGTGGGTTTTGCTGTTGCCTGTAATTTAGCTTCAGTAATGAACAGCTTTTTGGGTCTTTCTGTGTTGTGTTTCCTTTTTTTTTTCCCCTGTGGGGAAGGGGGGATTTTAGAATTTCTTCAAAGTCAACTAAGACCAATAGCATCTGAAAAAGATAAAAAAAAACTACTGATAAAAAAAATACTTTGGTTTCAACAAAGAATCTATGGAAATGCTCTTGTAGTAAGCCAAGGGCAGACGTGTCTTAATTATAAATCCCAGTCTTTCATTTAATTGTTTTGTTTCCACAAACTTCCAAAGTTGAAAGTATCCTGTATGGAACTTTCAAAATTAATTCAACTAAAAAAGCTTATAATTGCTTCCTGCAGTTTCTAAATGATGCTACAATTAATAATTTTATGTTCTATGTTTGGAAATATAGAGGAAGTGGGTTTTTCAAATTAAAAAAAAAAAATAAAAATCACAAGTCTTGGCAACCACTCCATTTTACTAGAAAGGTTCATACTTGAAATAATTTCTTTTCCTCTTTCCCATTTATTTTGTTTTGCTAAGAGCAGGAAATAGTAATGAGCATATCTAACATTTCAATAATATTTTTTAAATTAGGAAATCACTTATGAAAGGTGAGCAATCAATATCCTCACTGAAGTATAGGGAAAGTGCTGTGAAAGCAAACAAAAGCACTTTCTCAACATCACTTAATAATATGTAAAACAAAGGAAATTGCAAGTAATGTCTATTTTCCAAAACATTTTTCTTTCGCCAAACATCCATGATGCATAAGAGTAACAAGATTTTTAATGGCCATTTTTACACTCCTCTTGTCAGTAAAACTTCCAGGAAGAAGAGCGAAAGTTTTATTCTAAGCAAAGAACAGGGACTTGGTCCACAGAAACATCTCACGTGGAGGTAACAGTTTCAGGAGAGGCTGAGGGTCCACAGCAAAAACAGGATTATGAGTGAATCAGTTTGTGATGGAAAAATTTATCTAGGAAGCAGCAGAATAGTTGATAAGTTCAATAATTTGCTTGATAGTTGCACACATTTTACTACTTACTCATGAGAGAAGCACACCAGCAGAGTGACTCAGGGGAATTTACGCTATTCAATTAACTGGGATCTTATAAACTCCTTAATTGCAAAGCTCCTACTGGTGCTTAAGGAAGACATAAGTATTACAGGCTTAAACAAATCAAAGTGAGATGTTCTAAAACACTTGCAAGATTTGAGAACCCTTCATGGAAAAGTTTACATATGAAGAGCAATAAAAAGGTTGACTGAAAGTCAGAATTCAATTTCCTTTTCTGACGAAGATACCATTTTATAGCACACAGAGAGCCATTAAGGTCCTATAAAACAATCAATAATCAATGTACCGTTGTGTAAACAGAGGAAATAAAAATAAAACATAATGGTTAGCAATGATGTTCAGGAGGTATATCAAAGGTCTGATTTACTGCAAAGATGACATTTTAGCATACCTCAAAACTACTTTGTCTCTACCAGCTTCAAGAGTTGATATTTTTTATAATTGACAATTTCTGTAATCACCTCATTTTTAGATCCATCATCCCTGTCCATTTTTATCTCCCAGGATATTGTTGAGATTTTCTCAAATGTATTTAAAATTTTTCTTTAAGGTAACACTTCCTTGTCTATAAAAAGTCTAGGTAAACTGTTCCATATGGAAACATGTCAACATCCAAAGCAAACCTATACTAAGAGAGTTGTGCTACTTGCATGCTTGATGATAAAAGTGGTAGCCTAAAAATGAATCTGTGTATCCCCAACAGGGAGTGCTGATTTCAATTTTTGAAGTGACAATGCTTTTGTAGTAAAGTTTACCTGAGTAGCAAAATCCTTACAAAGTTTAAACTGTTAACTGCCCAAAGCTTAGAGCTATTCTCCCTTTTCTTCCTCTGTGCTGATGTATTTAAAGGCAACAGTTAAGGATGCTGATCTCAGGGCAGACAGGCAAATATTTCTGTGGATTATTTCAGAAATCATTCCAAGACATTCAAGTTTTGAAGGGCATCTTCCTAAAATTTCACAGATACTAGGAAGCATGAGTTGGATAATTTCCATCACTTTCAGAAGAGTAGAGGTATAATCAGAAAAAAATCAAAAGTTAATATATTCCTTGAGAGTATCTATCCTGATTGAATAACCCATATTTGTCAAAGTACAACATTTCTCAGCTTGTCCGTGATCATCTTTATGGACGACTGCTACCAGAGTGGCAATAAATGACTTTGTTATAGGTCTTAGGCAGTGGCTATTTCAGATCCATTTCTATATCTGAAGCAAATTATTGCTGTAAAAGCAAAATTCATGCAGAGCAGTGAAAGTAGCACAAATTGTAACAGTGGCAGGGTAGGAAGTAAAGCTATGGTCTTAGGGGAGGGTCGTAAAGAAAGTGCTAGTGAGCTGTTACAGGCATGCAAGGGGAGCCAGAGCAGAGCATGAGACTCAGCTCTGTAAATTGCTGACTACTCGAAAGAGTCCATGAGATTTAGAAGTTCAGAGATGTAAATTTGGAGAAATTTTTCATAACTGTTTATGATAAAACTTGATTTTTAGGAGCTCATATTGTAGATGTGCATCTGTAAAGCTTGCTGCAGCTTGGAAGAATGAAAACTATCAGAGCATCAAAATGTTTGGAGTGGGAAGAGGAGGTAAGTAGGATAGAAATCTCTTGCTCGAATGCCTGATGCCTGCCTGATAACAAACCCAGAATGGTTCTTCAAGAAGATCTTTATCCTCAGCCCATATAATCTGCATTGCTCATGATGTATCATTACCCAGAGAACAGCATGAAGACCTGAAAAAGAGCTTAAGCACTCAAAAGCTTCTCACTTATGACCAGCTGTCTCAGTTTAAGTAATAAATTACCTCCCCCTACAAATCCTGCTTCACTTAAATCAATCTCCATAAATACTCAATGATCACTTAAGTCACCTAATTTATTTCAATCTAAGTTTTGGAAATAGGCCATGGTTGTGACCAATTATTAAGGCTCCTAGGGAATGGAAAAAGAACCAAAATCAGTATAAACTCAGAAACAATTCTTAAGCCTCCTTTCACATTACTGCTATGCAACCATTCTAATTTTTCATTTTCCTTTTTCCATCCTCGAAAATATTCTATTTAGAACCATCACTGCAAACAAGCAGAGAAAATGGATTTCCAGCTTGTCAGCTTTGGTGCCCAGCTCTTGCCCGAGAGATCTTGAAGGAGATCTGGAAGCTGGATTGTGGACAAGACATGCTTGAGAGATTTGCTCAAGATTACAAACATGACCAACAGCAATGGTAGAAAGACTGGGTGTCCATTCTTGACAGCCAAGCCATACAGCAACTTGTCTCCTGCATAACAGTTTCCACTGCTGGACCTCAAGGAGATTTTTTTTTATATAACATTTAGCTGGATCCTAGGTAATTGCTTTCAAAATGCTCCAGTTCTGGAGTCCTCAACACAAGAAGGACACAGAGCTCTTGGAGCAAGGCCAGGGATGGCCACAAGGAGCAAGTGGAGCACCTCTCCTATAAAGACAGGCTGAGAAAGTTGGAGTTATTCAGCCTGAGAAGAGAAGGCTCCAGGGAGACCTTATAGTGGCCTTCCAGTACTTGAAGGGGCTACAGGGAAGTTGAGGAGGGACTTTTTACAAGGGCATGGATAGGACAATGAGGAATGGATTTAATCTTGAAGAGGGTAGATTTAGGTTAGGCATTAGGAAGGAATTCTTCACTGTAAAGGTGGTGAGATGCTGGAACAGGTCGCCCAGAGAAGTTCTGAGTGCCCCATCCCTGGAAGTGTTCAAGGCCAGGTTGGATGGTACTTTGAGAAACCTGGTCCAGTGCTCATGCAGTGAGGTTAGAACTAGATGATCTTTAAGGTCCCTTCCAACCCAAACCATCTATGATTCTGTGAAAAAAAAATAAAAAATACACAAAACAACAACAACAAAAAAACCACCAAAAAATAAAGCTTCTATTTTCTCCTTCTCACTTTTGCCCTCTGTCACTACCCAGTTATCTCAGTCCATGAATTACCAGTTCTTTTAAGGCTCAAGCCCAAGCAACACAGGAGGCTGGGGGCTGATTCAGGACTCTGCAGAAGCACATAATGTCTGTTCCTGGTCTCCACTACCAAACCTTGTGTTGTACTCAGAGTTTTTCAACAGTTAGCAGTTTGGAGGGGGGAAAACCTGAGAGGCTGGTTCACTTGTTTTTTAGAACTGAGGGAGATCATACGTCACTTAATCTAATCAGAAATCAAAATACAAATTGGTTTCTAACACTAAAACAAAACTCTGATGTAACTATAGAAATACAGCAGTATTTTAAGCTATCTCTTATTTGTGCTGTGATCATACCAGATACTAATTTAAGCAAAGACTTGTTCACTATTAAAGATTATCCCAGAACTCCAATCTATGACCCAGTATCTAGCAAAAGTGTACAAGTCACCAAAAAAGATGTGAATGGAAAAGGGATGTCTGTAGTTGCTACTTCTATGAAAAAAATTTAAGGGTGAGGTGTTGTTTTTTTTTTAAACCCTCAGGCATCAGACCACACAAAGACATTTTAACTGGTCAAAGCTCAGAAATTTAAAGAGGAAGTCCTCTGAACCAAAGAAAACAGCACTCTTTCCAGAAGAAACTATGGTGGGTCTAACTGAAGTACTGAAGTCCTTAAAGCTGAGATCCCTTCTAAGATGGAAGACTAAATTGATACTACAATACCTTTCTGAATTTAATGATAAGAAGTTTATTGACTTTAAAGAGTTTCATATTTAGTGAATAGGGATCAACATAATACCCTTAAAAATATTATTAACTGACATACAGACTAGCATTCATCAGATTGTCCCAAGGATAAACACATTTCTGAACTCTATCTATTTGAATATGACAAAAATAATACCATAAATCACAGAGCAAAGGCACAAATCAAGGTCCAAGTCAAGAAAACCATTATTTCAAACTTGCTACATCCAGATTTAAGATTCCCTAAGAGAAGCAATTCTCCAGATATCTAAGGACACAGACCAAGATTTGGGATAAGGTTTGTTTCAATATTTAAAACTGTTTCAACACCACTGAGATAACCAGTTTTTAAATGTTGCAACAATTTTTATCTTTACGAAGAGACAAGCAGTGGTCTACTTGGTGCTTTAACTCAAAGCAGACTTAAACCAAAGCAGATTAGCATCACAATATCTCAGTAGCAATCACAGGTAGTTAAAATTTGTAACACTGAGTCCCAGTAGAGGGTCACTGTCAGGATCACACATTTGCCAAAATGCTTGAGCTGTATGAGTGGGGTGAAATTCATTTATCATAAGCATAACCTTGAACAATAACTGATACTCACACTTAATCTGATCTATTCACCTATGAAGATGTCAATTCCCAAGATCAGAAATCTAAATATTCTCATGCATAGCTGTATGTAACTAATTGGCAACTATAATGAGGAGTAGAGAATGCATTATGTAAACAGTACCTGAGTTTCTACTAAGTTAAAGACTTTCTTTTGAAGCAATGACATGATAAAACAGATCTTCACAGCATACAAGATCATTGAAACCTTTAAAAATAGCTAAATAAAACAGGAATGCCATCTCAGCAGAAAAGCTATTTTTGTTATACTTATTTTCTAAGTATGTTCAATTTTAATTTTTTTTCTTCTAAACTGGGGCATAAACCAATTTACTGAAAAATCCAGTTAGAATTTTTTTATTTATTTTTTTTTATGTCAACTAAAAGGTATTCTTTTCACACTGGAGGAGCACTGCCATTTTTAAATGACATGCTTTTAAAACAAGATGCAACTGTAGCTGTCAGTCCACAGAATTCAAGAATGTCTGGATTTTTGGAATTCAAGTCTGGGTACAAATTAACATAATTTGAAGAGTAGCCAAAACACAGCTGTTCTGAAATTAATCTCCCCAAAACTTGGGGGATTTTTGTATTTTTATATTTGATCATATGAAAGGTCATAAAAATCATTAACACAACTTTATGAAAATGCAGCAAAACATTTTATCAAAAACAAGCCTAAAGTTGGTACACCGTATGTTTACATGATACTAAATATTTTTATTCTCCATTTTTATGGATTTTTTTTCCATTATTTACAGTAATTATTACCAAGGGGGTTTTCTGGAGATTTTTTGTTATTTAATTTTCATCTGGGAATAATTTAGATTATCTTTTCATGAAACACATCCCTGATGTTTTACTTCCAATGCATTGTTACAGCACCTTTTCATCTGAAGTTATTAAAATCTCAATAACACATATGTATGTATTTCTACAAATACGCACACACATACCCACTTGTCATCTAGAGTTTTTTAATCTTGTGACAGATACACCTTTTTTCACTACTGAGGGCTTTTTTATTTTTCATATTTTGTGGACAATGATAAGGACTTGAGGAACTGGAGCGAAGAGCTCCATTGACAAAGTGAATTCATCACAAAAACTGTTAAGTTTTTCTAAAATATTAATTTTGGCAGTAGAGTTCTTTGACAGGCAGAAGATGCAGAGAATTAAAAGCACTGCCTGAAGAAGGTAATGTAGAAAGGAATACTGTTAGACCTTAGCAGTGATGTAGGTTATAAGGAGACTTTAACAGTCATGTGAGACTAACAAACCTACTCACAGCTTAACACAATAATACCTTTCTAGTTAAAACACTTTGGAACAGACACAATTGTGTTTTTTTTTTACCAAGAAATACTTAGTGAAGCTTTTCAATAAAGCAATTTCTTTGAAGTGCTGCAGCTCACAGGAGATTGTACTGTATCTTCCTCTACTTCTTAAAAATTAAAAATTACAACAGTTCCTTTTATTTTGTACTGACAGCAAATACACTGAACACACGGTGCCTTTCTTGGAACTGAGATAAAGTGCCATTCATTGTCAACATTTAAAACTAATATTAAATTGACCCCAACTTTTAAAAACTACAAGGGTTTGTTGTTGTTTTTTAATTACAGTATTTTCTTACAGTCAGATAATTCACAACCTCAGAAAGTAACTGTCCATGGGATGCTTTATTTTTACTCTTTCCTGAGCATACTCATATACACAACCATTTCAACACCATTGCCATTCACTATTTGTATCATTAAATTTGACTATACTCTAAAAACCACTACAAACAACATATACTGGTGGATCCCAAAATCCAACTAATCGATCATGTGTTCAGATCAATTATTTAAGTAAAACTTCCATCCAAATGCAAGGATGGTCACTTAAAATGAAAGCTGGAAGGCTGGATCCAAAAGCCAACAACTCTGTGCAACTCAGGACTATAAAAATGTAAAGAACCCACTAGGCTGCAGGATGAGGGCAGAACGAGCTCCATGTGGCCAGCACAGTCCCATGACAAGAACAGAACTCAATGGCATTGCTGAGATCGGAACTGTAACTGTTTTTCTTTTGTACACTGTGAAACAATTTTGCAAAATTTGGAATGGTTATATAGTAATAATTCCAATTCGAGAAAGAGTACAAATTTAAATACCTGTTACAAATCAGAATTCATTTGACAAGAAGTCAGATTAAGTGACATTAAGTAATTACACCTAATGTCCAAGAAGGCCTTGATCAAAAGCCCTTGATCAAAAAACTGGCCACAACTACAATCCAATGTAGCAATCGATTAAATGATTAAGCCATGGTGCACAGTATCATTTAGTTAATAAATTCATCAGCATCTACAAAGGACCCACCACATTACAATGATAAGCATAGAGGGTTAAAACGTTATCTTTTTCAATACTTTCTAGGCTTAATATCAAAAACAATTCTGCAAGTTAATTAATTACTTAGGTAAAAAATTCCCTGGAAAAAACTTACACCTGCTATTTCTGAAATGTTATGAGACAAAAATTAGTAAAATACTTCAAAAAAACCCCAACAAAACACACAAACAAACAGAGGAAAATTGGAATAATTAGTTGTTTTCATAACAATTTAAACAAAACTTATGGTCTTATGTAGTAAGGCGTTATCTGTGGCAGGACTACATTCACCATTTTAATGGCAAAGAAATTACACATATCCATTTAAATAAAATTACTTTAAGTATTTAATGTTGCTATATCTGGAGAAGTAATTTACTATGCAGGGCAACTTTCAGGGAACAAGTAAAACTGTAACACCAAAATAAACCAGAATTATAATACTGGTTTTCTGGCCTTCTACAACTTTCTCTTATCTCTAGACATAAGATGATAGTAAATTCTCTATCTTGCATGACACTTACAAGTAACAGTTAAGCTAGAGAAAACAGGATATAGAGAATCTGATATAGAAACTGTTTGAAATCATTCAAATATCCATAGGGACAGCACGAAAATATAGGGATGAAGGTATTCCTGAGTAGCTCTATTTGTGGCAGAGTTTGGTTACAGCAGACAATACAGACAAAGGTGTGAAGACAACACAGTTCTGATTTCCAAAAGCCCTCTGCAGCATTCCTGTGCAGAGAGACACAGTTATGAGTCTGTCTTCAGAAGGACTCCTACCATTCTAAAAATACTGTCCCACAGCTGTTTAAAATTTATTTTTTTAGACCATAGCACCACTGTTTGGTTGTTTCCAATTTCTGAAACCACAAATAGTAAAAGTGTACTCAGTCTACTGCAAACATAAATAGCAAATGCACGCTTCAGCACTTTTAAAAGGATATGGAAATTGGCAACAAAAATGCAGTTCATGTTGAAAATTTACGAGGGCTCTGCCATATTTCTTCAGAAATACAATCAGGTAAAAATTAGGAAGATCTCTACCAGCTGGGTGGCATTTTTATGTTTTCTCAAATTTTTTTAACTGAAAGACTTTCATTATGCAACTTTTGGCACTTGATAAAATAGAGCATGGTACCTTTGCTAAAACCACAGTTTCTTTGGTTATGTTTAGCATTACACAAACATCTTTCACCTTAGATATCCTCTTGCATTAGTGTGTTTAATTTCAAATACTCTAAGGCACACTACTTTTTGACAAAATTATTTTAATGACGATCAGAAAACAAGATGTACAAATTATCCTCTCCCTCCCCCTATTTCACAGGTCATTTAAAAATAATCCAACCCTTCACAATTCTACTTTCGTATACTTGGAGCTTTATGTACATATTTCTATTTAAAGCTGAAGTAGTCCAATAATATCATATTTTTACATGGATTTATTTCAAGAAACACAGCAAAGTATCTTCTAGGTAAAGGTAATGGTAGACATGCTAACAAATGTGATTACATTCTTTTGATGAACATCAAAAGCCCGAAAACCTGAAGGAAATGTCAATATTTTTTCATCTGAAGTACACTTCTTGAAAGAAGTCTGGATCCCAAGGAAGTTGATGGGAGTTGAAAGTCAACGGGGCCGAGATTTCAGCCCTGGCGTGTATGAATTCAAGTGAGCTCACTAAGAAAAATATCTATTTAGAGCGCTATTTGTGAACTATTTTATCCTGACATAAATTCAACCAGAAGTAGAAACAGGTAATATTCCTTTTGATCAAAGGCAGCATTTTGGTGGTTTCTGTAGCAATAGACTATTTCTGCAAATGGCATACCACTAAAAACTTTAACCTTTGAGGTGTAACAGTCCTAAAAAAAAAAAAAAATATATATATATAAAATACAGTAATCCATGAGCTCACAGACACACACAACATAAAAAGCTTTTCAGTGTATATATTTTATAAAAGACGGAGAAAATTTACTCTTCTGATTTTTTTCTGATCACTTGCAGCTAAAAAGATAAGCTAAAAATAAATACAACTTGTTGTAATTTGGCAGGAATTTCTTTTTGTACAGAGGTTACTTAGTACAAGCTTCAAAAACCACACCGTTTGGAAGCAGCATGGGCATATATATTTATGTTCTTTAAAACTATTCCATACATTTCTGAATTTTTGCCCGAGTAGACATTTTTGTGTATTTGCAGAAACCAATTTCCTAGTAACCTTGAGCAAAGTGCAGACATACATGCATCATTTTCCCATGTACGTTATATAAAAAAAAACAAACAAACCTGGAGCAAAATGATCATAGTCAGAATATTAAATTAAATTTGTCCAACAGGCCATAACACGTTAAATACTCTGTCGGATATGTTTTTGCTGTTGACTTCAGGTACTTTTTCTTTTCAGTTTACTAAATCTGAAATGCTACATAGGTTTCTGCCAGTCAGCAAGATACCATGATTAAAATTGTCCAGGATCAATTACAATTTCCTCCCCCCCAAAAAAAAAAAAGAAAAAGGAAATGGAAATGGAAAAAGTGCTGTTTTGCTGAATTTCCCACTGGTATTTGACCCAAATAAAAACTCCCAAGCCTGGAACTGAAGCCTCAAGAGAGACACAAGTCTAGAATTAACAATGAAGTTGGTACCATGAGCCTGCAAATGATCCCAGCTGCAGGAATGGGAACAGGTCACGACCTCAGGCTGGCAATTGCTGCCTGAAGAGGTGGTGCTGAGAACTGAGCATGACTGATCTTCCTTCCTATTTTTATATGCATTTTAATAATTATGTTAAGAATGCAGCATAGCAATTAGGTTACAATATCTGAAATAAAAAAAGTAAATTTAAAATGGAATCACAATTTGGCACTTACCTGTCTTACTTAGCCTAACTTGAAGATCTTTTATATAGAGAGTCTTTTTAAAGCTACCATGAATATTTTAAAATGAAAATTATGTTCTGCAGAAAGAAAGTTTAAAAGAAAATACAAAACTTTATATTCATTAACTAAGAATAAATTGATGTGCATATCATTCTGTATTACTATAGGGATTGGGAATTTTTTTGGTTGGGGCAGCAGCAGGGACACTTGGTAATTGCTTTGCTTCAACAACTTTGTGTTACACGGGTATTTTTCACTGGATATTATGCTTTGTGATGGAAAACCTCCCTCAACTGCTCATTAGAAGAAAAATATTAGTTTAAAATTTAAACTGTTTGTGAAGTATAATTTTAACTAGGAAAATTCCTGTTGTAAGTATAGAACTGAAATACTGTGATGTGGTTAACTGCACCTGCCACCCAAAAGGGTTTTGCCATATTATGCATAGACTTTAAAGGAAAAATTATTTGGGAGAGCAAATAATGGCAAGATTACCAATAGATATTTGATTAAATTTAGTTAAAGGAATTATCTAATTCCTAAAAAAAATACTTCTTCCAGTTTACTAATATCTACTTGTTCAGAATTTAAGTACCTACTTTTGCACTTACATTAATAATATTTAAATACATGGTTTTCTTGAAAGTCATCTTTAAGACTAAGGCACACACACAAAAAATACATTTAAAATAGAATCAAGGCTGTTTGTCCATCTGTTAAAATGGACTTAAAGGATAAGTTACATTTGTAAACCACAATGTAATATACTATGAAAAAAATAAATCTTCAAGATAGTAAAAGATACAACCTAAGCCCACTCAACCCAGAGGCAGAAAAATGTGATGCTTCTGACCATAATGCACTGCACTCTTACAGAAGGAAATGTTTTATTCCAGCCATAATGAAATTATACACTCAATAAGCAGGGTGCAAAAACTTATACACCTCATGTTGAATAATATGGAGAGAAGTGTAGTGAGAATCAAATCTTTACCTTAACTTCAAAAATATTCTTTAGAAGAAATAGCATAGCAGAAGAATCAAGAATGCAACTGGGAATATCACAGAAAAACAAGAAAAAGGTTTCAAGTGTGCCTTATTTTTTACTGGGAAGCAGGGGAGGAGATTTGGTATTCAACCAGTAAATGGGAGAATGAGTGTAAATGCTAAGAAACAACACAGGGAGAGGGGAGACAAAGCAAACAGGAAAGCCATTAGCTTTTCCAGTCCATTTTCCAGGGATCTTTCTCAACTGAAAACAAAGGCTTTTGAACTTAAGTCTTGTGTTCTTCTCTTTAAAGGAGAAAAATACTTAATCCAATTAGCTCCTTCTAATCACCCTAAAAAGCATAAAAAAAATTAAAATAGAATAAAATAAAATAGAAAAAAACAAGAAAAATCTTCATTCCTGTAGGAATAGTCAGACATTTGGCTTCTAGAAATATGCCTGCTTAAACCAAATGGGCAGCAACAGAAATTAGTCCTTTCTGCGGATACAGTAAGTATCTGTCAGCAATATTTACAATTTAAGAAAATAAGTTTAACAGTTTTCCTTGAATACTTTTCAAAATTGCCTAAGCAGATTCTTGAGATGCAGTGGGACAGTACTGAAGCTAAATCTGAAAAAGCTGAATAAATGAAATGTATACATTGCATTGAGGATCTCTTTGGTGCCAAACATAGGCATAACTTCTACATAATAAATTATTCCCTTAGTTGAATGCACTTGAACGTGCAACCCAATATTAGCAATGTTCTAACCTCTGAAATGAAAGGAAATAGCATCACCACTCTAAAGACAGTCAGCAGGCAAATACTTCCTAATTTTAACAGGACCCTAACCTAAAAATTAAAATACTGTCTTCACTAGAAAACTTGAATGCAGAAGAAACTGGGCTCCGGTCCTTCGAAGACAGACATAGGTCCATAAGAGCAAATAATGAGAACCCTGTCAGAATTTACTGGCACAGCTCCAAGTGTAGGAGTTCAGCCTGCTCTCAAGGATAAAACCTTCATAACATATATGAGTTTGCTTAACTTGAGCCATGAGAGCACACCCAGTGTCTTGAAAAGGAAATACTCTTGAACATAACATTTGGCACATGCCAAGCCTTACAGTAGAAACCCTCTGGAACAGGGTCTTTCATCCTATCTGCACGAAGAAGCCAGAATCCTGACTGGGTTCTTGGAGCACTACCACAACACAAACAAAATAATACACAAAAAACTGCATCAAACTGCATTTTGAATTTCAAAAGCCCGTATTTGTGCATTGGGAAATGTCAGTCTTGAGATGTGCTGCTTGTCTGAAGATGACTTGTATTTCTTTCCCCTTTCACCTGGAAGAATGGTTGACTCTGTCCCAGCCTGCTAACAGGGCCCGGGTGCCATGCTGTTATCTTCCCAGTTCCTGGCTTCTTGTCTCTAGTTGCATTCCTACCACCCATCAAAGTGTGGCCTCCTTGCCTCACCAATCCATGTCTCAGCCCCTCTAGGTGCTCCCCAGCTTTCACACATAATTGTTTATGACAAAGAAATTGTGAGAATCCAGGGTTACGTCAAAATCCTGGTTTCTTCTCCACATCATGGTGGGAAGTAAGTTCTGTTGCAAACAATTTGTTTTGCTCTAGCAACTTCACATACACAGTCTTTGCTTAACAGTTGTTCCCATTGCTCACAGAGCAGATGCCTGCCCTCACTTTAATATGCTCTCCATTTTAATCAACCTAACCATTTTAAGGTCCCACTCTGGTCCTGGGGCACCAAGAGAAGATGTCACGTACAGCCACTCTCTCATGTGATCTGTAGGGATGCAACCATGAAAGCCTGTTTCACTACCCAACTAAAAACTTTCCATTAATTATGTGGAATCAGCCCTTTTTTGGGACATCTTTCTATATGGGAGATAGCAGCTCAAGTGGTTAAGTGTGGTAAAGCAACCAATATAGAGGAACCACAGCAGGTGAAGGAACCTTAAAATGGAAGGGTGATCTGAGACACGCTGAAACCATGGCTGAAACCATGAACACATTCCTGTATTTCTGTTCTGAGAATCACAGCTCTTTCAGATCATTCAACAACAAACACAACAAATTTCCTAAGTAAAGCTGAATCATGTATTTCACAGCTCAGAATGGACTACCCAATGTGAGCGACAAATATTTCACAGCTTGAAGCAAAAGTGGTGTTTGGTTCATTTTCTTATTTTTTTATCATATGCATCTTCCTAACATACAGAGAAGCCTTCTAAAAGGAGTGGCACAGAGACAGAATAAATGCAATGGCAGAAATACTCTCAAAGAAGTATCTTGTTAAAGTGTTGGTAAGGCCAGAAAATTGGTTTGTTTGGATTTGGGTTGTTGTTTTTTTTCCTTCCTTGAGCAAAAATGTATTAAACGCCTAATACAATATGAAGGTATGGATCAGATGTAATCAAGTACAAGTCAGCATTTAAAAACAACAAAACAACCAACCAACAAAATAAACAAACACCAAAAACCAGAAAAAAAGGAAACACGATAAAGGTTTGTAATCACGGAACTATTTTATTTTTACATTTCTGACTATTTCTATTTCAAGAAATATCCTAAAAGCTAACTGCCTAGAAAAGGTATGCACAGCATTTTATATTTCTTAAAAATTGCAGCCCAAATGCAGCATATGCTAAGTGAAAGTTACTTTGGCTAAATAATAGGAATTACATCTTCTGTATTAAAATCTGTGCTCTTAACTAATCCCCTCATACATTCATTCATTTCTTATTTCTTCTCAGTTATGCAACAGTCGTTCTTTCAGTAATGAGCAGGTAGTATATCTCCCATTACCCTTTCCTTATTTTCTTCCCTATCTTTTAAAGTTCCAAAAATAAAGTACTTTTACCTATTAGGCATATAAGACATGTATAAAACAGAAATTCTGCAGAACAGAGCTTCTGAACTCATATTTTCAAAGATCAGTTAAGAAATATGTTGCTCTAAGACCAAAGTCTTATTTATATGAGTTTGTGGCTTAACTGACAAGTATTTTTCTGTGACAAGTAAGGGCAGACAGTTTGTATCTTAAATACCATAATCCAGTTTTCAACCCATGTAGACATCTGGAAGGGAACCAGTCAGCAAAATAAATTATATTATAGCCCACTGACAGTCCAACTACAATCCATGAGATTCATTACTTTTACTAAAGACAAAAGAAAAAACATGGGAGAGGTGTGGGAGGGTCAAAAATATTTGCAGCTCACAAGATTGCTCAATCAAAGTAAATAGACTTCTATTTTTAAGACTACAAATAGCGGTTGGTTCATGGCTTAAATGCAAAAGTAGAATATAAGCAATAGCTTGCCACATTTTTATGTGAAGCCATGGGCTAACTGTTGCTGTTTTACAAGCTGCCAGGAGTTTGACCTCTTTAATTTGCTGGGAGAGACAGAAACTGCACCTCAAAAATTTTATTGCTTAGCTAGTATGAATATTTTCTCTCTGCATTTCTTTTACATGAGTTTATGCAGTATTTATTCACAAGAGATTTTCCAATTCTTAGATAGTGGTCTCTCACATATGACAGACTTCATTGATCTAGAAGCCAAGATGTACAGATAATTGCAGTGAAAGCTGCAATTTAGCCTTTTTAATTCAGAAGGAACATCTGAGAAGGAACATTTCTGCATGAATTAGAATCTGAAGCTAAATGGCACTTTCTTGTCTTTCAGTAACCTCTTCAGCTACCAGCCCAAACTGGACATTTACTAATCGGATTTCACCTTTTCCTTAGGAGATTCCATAGGAATGAAGACAAAATCAGATTTTTATTTGGCTTTTTGGGTTTCTTTTTTCTAACAGGAAATAAAAATACATTATAACTCAACCATTACTTTATTAATAATGTACATATTTTAAAAATAAAATTAATTTAAACTTTACGTATAGATAATTATACTATATAAGATGCTGACAGTTCCTTCTCTCAGTTCCAAATTAGAAACAGCAAACACCATTTTTTAATTATAATACTAGACTGAATTTCCACATGAAGGTCATGTCATATTCTGCAGTACTCTTTGATTCTACTCTAACTACCAGTATTGTATTGAAAGGTATCCACAATGCCACTAGAAACAGCAATAAATTTAAAAAAAAATAATAAAAATAGGTAATTTTTCACTGAGCTCTATCTTTTATCCTGTGCATTAATGGGAAAAAAAAAAAAAAAAAAAAAGAATCCTTTGTTTTGACTGAAATGGGAAAGTGAGGAACTGGGTGTATCCTCGGAGCTGGCGACTCCTTTGAAAACTCCGTGTGCATCGCTGAGCTTTCAGCAGTTACACTGAAATTTATTTCCATCACACACAAAAATGTTCCCTTTTTGTGAGAACAGCAGAAAACTCTTTATAAATTTGGTAGCTACAACTGTAAAAATATTTTAAGTTGATGCATAAGAGAACATGTTTTTATTCCGTAGGCTTGTATTATGGGAAGCTTAAATACAGATTATCTCATTCAGTAACTCCCCACTTTACAGTAGTAGCAATTCATTCTAATTGCTTGGGTAGCACATTCAGGAAAAAGAGTATTTTTCCTTTTCACTGAATAATGTTTCATGTTCGGTTAAATGCAGGAAGCTACACCACCATTGGAATGTGATTGTCTGCAACTGCAGTTACTTCTTATTCATAGGTTTGTGTTTAGCTAAATATTAAAATGTTAGCCATCCAGCATCACTTCTCAAAATATCTTTAACTTCTAACTAGCTAAACTAAAAAGGAATCTATCCACTACAATCAAAATAAATTTAAACCATGCATAATCATTTTTCACAGAATCCTTATCCTCCTGTATGGAGTGGATTATAGTAAATGTAATTCACACATGCTGTTTCTTATTCAGAGGAAAACACAGAATAAGGATGTGGAGAATTTCTAGCCAAATTTTCATTCAGATCCAAGATCCACGGACGCCACTGTAATTGAGAGACATGCAGAACCAGATAGCTGTAGACTTCGTTTTTGTTTAAAATAATACCTCTCCTACATGAGTTCCAACTAAAACATTAATGTTATTTAACTTGAAGCAAGCTGCCTTGAGCTGAACTTAAAACAGATTACAGTTTCTTGTTTTAATTTCGTTCAGAAAAAGGACATTGCTTAAAACCATATACTTATTTTCACATGTAGATTATGTAAACGTGCTGCTTCTTTTCAGACTACCATAAAATTATGTGTAACTAATAACCTTCTTCTTTTGGAATCCGACTTGCCTGGCAGTTGACAATGGAAAATGAACTACTTCTCCCATACCTCAATATATACACTTTACTATGCAAGCTATTCCAGTTCATCATGCACAGCCTAAAAATGCCTACTCATAACGCCTGGCCTCTCAGAAATATGAAATGGGTAATTAACTGTCCAAGAAGCAGTTTTATTGCCTTCAGATTTTAAATCGGTTGTGATTTAGCTCCACTGTTCTGACATTCTGTGTTGCATCAAAAAGCACGATTTCAAAAGCCACTTTTAACATTTTATAATAAGAGGGGATATAGGTTTTGAATTGTATCATATTAAAATGTGCAAAGTAAACACAAGTAACATTACAAGAGGCACAGTTTCACAGTGTTTTCTCACTAGGGCTCCTCACCTACAAGAGGTGCCTATTTCAGTTTTTAAAACATAATCAATTTCATATTGTTTACACTTGTAGCCTATGAAGAAGAAAGTCTGACTAAAGCACCAAAATAAGTTGATTTTCAAGGTGATCTTATTTTAAAATTAACTCTACAATATCAAAGAGCTGTTTTCTCAGCTATTCCATACAGACTCATGCGCTGCTTGTCGGCTTCACCCAAGGACACTCCCCCAAACATCTGCAGATGACTGATGTCACTTTAGTCCCCTGATTTCATATTTGAAAAATTTATACAGGTACTTATTCAGTTCAGTAACCTTAAAACTTTAACACTATTTCATTACTAGTTGTGACTGAAAAATGCCTATAAGGCAATAACATTTTGAAATTATTGCATCAGTTCATCTTGCTTTTGATTTTTCACCCACAGAATTTTTATAAAATTGTATTTACTAAATGTCTTTTTAATTTCAGTTAATCGTGCTACCTTTTGTATATCTTTTAAACAACGTAACACACTTGAAACTCATGTACAGAAGCCAAAAGAAAGGGGTATCCTTTATGTGGTGACTTCAGTCCAGCTTCATTTGGTGTAACAGAAGGGATCCTGCCTCTCGTAATCCATAACAAAACCAGCCTAATAACCACACTGCTTTCATACATTCAGCCTCATTTATTTCCAAGAAAACAGTATTCATAATAAATATGCTCATTTTAGAAATCGAATCTCTAGACAGCTTTTGACACATGGTATCCATACAATTCCATTTAATACTTAGAAGATGGTAAGTATAAGCTAAGGTGGCATCTATTTCTACGAGCTGAAAAGCTGAGAACTGCTGAATGATGGAAGGGCCAGTGAGTCTACGTCTCTGCCTCATGGTAACATTTTTAGAAAATGAAAAGCAGGCTGTTTAAGTATTATTTTTCAAAAATAATATTTTCCCCGCTGTAATAAAAAGTATGTAAAATTTATTTTCAGAATTTTAGCTTTAATCTAAGGTAGCAGTACCTGTTACTACATTATAATATTGGCAAATGTTCCAGCACATGTTTGAATTTGATTTATTAAAATAATTATTTCATGGGCACTTGCTGAGATTAGTTAAATTAAGTCAAATCACTGAAAATTCTACATTGCCAAAACACTGAAATTCCAAAAACTTATTCCAAAGGAGAAGAATTTTTTTCAGTAATTCTAAGCTTCAACCACTCCCCTGAGATTTCCTAAATTATCACTTTTACAATATACGTGAATTCACAGATAAATAACATCATAAAAAGCCAAGCTAAATCTTAATGTTGCTTTTTCATCTTGCAGTAATCACTAAATAACATTTTTCTCCTCAATGAGCTACAAAGATAAAATTACAAATACCACATTATTTTAAATTGTAATCAAAACGGACTCTACTGCTAATCCATCTTTGAAGTGTTTTTATTATAAGACACCAAAAGAAATCTATTTTTGTTATGAAGTCTCATTTAAATGCATTTAATAAAAATACGTGAAACTCAGAGGTAGAATTTCTGAGCAAAAGATTACTATTTAAATTAATAGCAAAGAATAAAATAGTACTTGAAATTAAAGAATAAAACAGCTCTTGAAAAAATCAGTTTCTTCTTTTGCACCTCTTAAGAGAACTAAGCTGTAAAAATACCTATAGATATAATAAAATAGCTAAAACTGAATTTAAAGTTTTTTTCCACTTAGATCAGCTATTTTAAAAGTGAAAATAAATGACACTATCATGTGACAGGCCAGCATGAGACACGTAGCTTTATATTGATTTGAAATAGCCATTTTCAAGGAACAGTTGAAATAACAGGGGCTAAACATTCAATGTTTGAAGTAAGTACTGCTAGAAACGGCAAAAAAAAAGTGTCAATGGAAATTCAGTCACCACACAGACTCTTCATTTTCCAACATCAATATACTGAAGAGAAGGTCTCAACTTCAATACTCACATTCAAAAATTATGTTAGCAGCACAGAAACCTATGCATTTAAAATTCCTATGTTTGTTAAATTTGTTTTACTTTCTCTGCAGTACACTGCCCAGGCAGGAAAATAAAAGTAGTAACCTCGCAGTATTTCAATTTATGATGCCACAATTCAAATCATAGCAAGTAAGATTTCACATAGTCAGCACTGAAGTAAGAGGTGCAGACACTAAATGAAACATATTTAAATAGAAAAGGAAAAAAGAGATACCATGCACAACTTCAAAAATTAAATGAAAAATACCTGCCGTTATAAATCAGACTAAATGTATTAATTACAGCATGTTTGACTGTGAAATGCTACCCAGTGATTTTAAAATTGTAGCATCTGAGAAGAAATCTGACTTAACAGTAACAGTAACTTTTACAGCAACCCATTACTCTACAGAGAATTAAACAAGAAAAAAACACTTTAATCTTCATAGTAGCCTCTTGTCTTACAGTGTCATTTCCACATTAACTTTATTCTGTATTTTCCACTAATATTTTTCCAACCTCTGACCAGTAAGATAATACAGTTCCCAATCCATGCCAGAGATGGTGTGTAGGACACTGAGTTGGGAATCAGTATAAGCTGACCCCAAACCTACAAAATGTAAGTATACACACTTTAAACTACAGTTGGATAAAGATGTCTATGAACAGGTATCACAGCTATAGCTTTCCTTAATTTCTCCATAAACACGCTTATAATGAAGAGTCAGGTTCTCAGTTTGGTACCTATGACTTCTGTCCCTGGTGGCATCTTGGTTAAGCTCAAAGATCAAGGCACAGAGCAACTATTAAGACCCTCTGGGGTCTGATACCCACTCCGTGGCCCTAAAGTGAACCCCTAGGATGCAAGACCCATCCAGGTGGCTGCAGTCCAGGCTCACAGATGCCATGAGGGAATTCAGAAAATATCACAGAATCATAGAACTGCTAATGCTGGAAGGGACCTTAAAGATCATCTAGATCCAACCCCCCTGTAATGTCAGGGATCAGGTTGCTCAGAACCCCATCTAACCTGCCTAAAATGTGCATTATTAACAATATAGTACACACTACATTTAACTTTTGTTTAATCTATGGGCAGAATTCAAGTGTCTGTCTTCCTAAACCTGTTTGTAGGTAGGAGACAGATGGGAGACAGATGTCCGCTTCCCCAGAGAAGACATTTTTGAGCACATGTTGAGGAAATAAAGTTAAGTATGTTGTAAACTACCATACTAAATACAATTATAGAATAATTTAGGTTGGAAGGGACTTCTGATCAGTATTCAGTTTCAGCTCCCACAGGGGTTGGTAAACTGTGTAAGTTATGTGAAAGACCAGATAGTCCTCAAAAGCTTATAGGACTTAAATGCTGTCTGAGCCTGGATTTCAGTGTCCAAATCTCAACTCAGGCTGATTAAATTTTGCCTAGTACTGAAGTTAATTTTCCATTAATGCAATCCTTAAGTTCACGTATATTGAAATTTCCAGTTTTCTGACTCAAGCACTCTTTATGAATGCCATTAGTGGAAATCTGCCCACTTGCACAGACCAGTGTCTTGCCATTGCTTTACCTTCATTTCCAATAGAGTAACAATTTGTATATTAAAAAAATCCATCTGTCTTTATTCCTACAAGCAAACTGTATGCAATTAATTTTCCACCTAACGTCCTTAGACTTCTCTTCTGACTTGTTCTCTTACCTTATCAGGTTTTCCAAGTGCTGATGAAACCACTATACAATGCTATGACTTTTAGGCATCACAGGCATTTCAACCTTTCAGCAAAAGATCTTTCAGTGGTTTACCCTCACCTTCAAATTCAAATTTTCTTTACTTACCTCTCACACTGAAACTGTGCTCCTGCAGATCTTTGTAGCTGGTCTTAATAGGGAATGGGAGAGCCCAGCTTCAGTGGCCATCATTATGCAGGCAAACAGTGAAACAGAAGAGAACAGTACCACCTAGCACTTAGCACCTCTGAAAGATACTGCTGATTACAGAGAAAAATATAGAGAAACTCAACGACTATTGGGATGGGATGTATACTTTTACCATGCTGTGAAGAACCACCCCTAGAACAAAGTCTCATATGCATCCCAAAAAAGGCCTGCCTGAGAGGATGGAGACTGCAGTAATGGCCTGCATATGGCCTGAGGCCTGCATAGACAAGGATTGAGATAACAACAGCAATTGGGATAAGGACAACAAGAGGCGGGATGGCGGGTGTGAGGGGGTAGGCCCACTCCAGCTGCTCACACGTATATGGCTCAATCACAGGTACTCATTGCTGCAAAACCAAGATTCTAGGCCATAAAACGGGGCTGCAGTGATGGCTTTGGGAGTTCATCAACATTGACTATCAACACCGACCCTACCCCCTTGGCTGGACCAACAACTGCTGGATACAGGACCAGTGATTTTCCTGTCCTCACTCTCTATTGCCTTCCCCTTTTTCTTTTAATTCCCTTTTCCTTGCTTAATATATATGCGGGTGGTTTTTATTTGAAAAGTTGTTCAATATTAGCTTCTAATGGTGTAATAAATGTGTTATTTGTTATAAACAGACCTTGCATGTAGCTACACCTTAATCTGATCAAGGGGTATAGGATGGTTGAGCTTTTACTCAGACCGTCATACATTCATACATTTACTCTCTCTGGGCAAAGACCAGGTTTGAGAGAAGGATTTAGGGCCCTTCCTCTCTGAAGGAAGTCTAGAAAGCAAGGGGATTCAGCCCCAATCTCCTTGGGCTGCCCAGTCTGAGACTTGTGGCACGTACAGGATTGGATCCAGCCACACCTACGCTCCTCTATTGCAGCAGGAGTTTAGAAAGCAGTTCTAACTTTCCTGGGTTATTAAATCTGGGCCATGTCACATGATGAAAATTCAAAGACAATCACCTGGCTTGGACAATTTTTCCTAGTTAACTATTTAAAATAACTGCACAAACAATAGTAACAAGTAATACAAAAGCTCTAAGATAGGATGCTTTGCCAAAATGATTATGGGATACACAGACATTTTACTTTAATTTTCTTTTTTTTTTTTTCCTGTGGCTTAAAACTAATAGAAGAGGATTCTACCTTACCGAAGAGGTTTACATATTAGAAAAACTCAACATTGTTAAACAGAAAGCCCTACATTGCATCTCACATAAAGAACATCCTACCATAAATTTGAAAATGTGTGTAAAATCCTCTGAAAAGTGGAAAAGTCAGATACCAAACAAACGAGGTGCCCCAGATCATCCACATCCATAGAGAACAGAGCATGAAAAGAAGCCCACGTCCTTTCAGCTTGGTTTTCAGACTATAGATATATGGGTGGAAAAAGACAGTTTTAAAATACCAATCTGATCTGCTGCTATTCTAAATAACAATGCAATGTTTTTATGAACCCTCCTAATCACTTGAGATGTACGACTGATGAAAAGATGCTGCAGAAAAATGAATGAAAAACACATTGCCATATATCCTACTTAACATAATTTGTTCATTTGCTGTACCATAATACGCTTAAGCAAGCAAAGAGCACACTGTCAAAAGCATAAAAAACCCAGAAAATCAAACCTTTATAAACCAGAAAAATGTCAATATAATGAGAGCAATTAACTGCAGGAAGAGATTTTAAACACTAAAGCTATGTATAAATGAGCAGCATGGCTCACAGTGACAGTATCTAGCCATTCAATGACCACCCACGTACAGAGAAGTTTAGAAGCAAGTAACACATTTCCTACAACCATCTTAAAACTTTCTGACCACACACAGGCTGCACGGCAAAAAGAAGAGAAAAATATTAAGGAACATAGTTTAAAAATCTAAACAAAAAAAAAGTTTATAAATGTGTTATACTATAAAAGCCTAATTGACAACATCCAAGAGCCTGAAAGCTGAGTAACAAAAAGCCAGCCATGAAAAAATTACAGTGACATTAGGGGACAAAAACCATATCTCAATTTTAACAAAAACTTCATTGAGAGGATTGAAATGTTATACTGTACTGATATTACATAAAAAAATGAAAATCTATAGTTCTTATATGCATTCTAACTATCTGTCAGGCAGATCAGCCACAAAATACATAGAAATAAATCCACATAGAGAAAAGTACTGTATGTAGAATATACCAGTTTGAAAACCTGCTACACAGGATGCCAAAAATAGAATCTCTTAACTATGGTTTTCTTTTCAGGTCACAACCTGAGGACTTAAAGGATAATAGCAAAAAAAAAAATGTGTTGGAAGGGACCTTAAAAGGTCTAGTCCAACTTGCCTGTCACAGGCAGAGACATTTTTCATTAAACCAGGTCACTCAAAGTCCCATCCAACCTGGCCTTGAACACCTCTCCAGTGACAGGGCATCCACAACTTCCTTGGGCAACCTGTTCCAGTGTCTCATCATCCTAATAACAAAAAATGTCTTCTTTATGTACAGCCTAAATATCTCCTAGTTTAAAGCCATTCTCCCTTGTCCTATGGACTGTAAGTCCTTGTAAAAAGTCCTTCCCCAGCTTTCCTGTATCCCCTTCTGGCACTGGAAGGTGCTCTCAGGTCTCCTGAAGCCTTCTCCTCTTCAGGCTGAACAATCCCAACTCCCTCAGCCTGTCTTCGCTGAAGAGGTGCTCCAGCCCTCTCACCACCTCTGTGGCCTCTTCTGGACTTGCTTCAAGACCTCCATGTCCTCCCTGTACTGGGGGCTCCAGAGCTGGACACAGCACTGAAGGGGAGTCTCATGAGAGCAGAGTAGATAAGGACAATCACTTCTCTCCACCTGCTGGATATGCTTCCTTTGATGGAGCCTGGGATGCAGTTGGCTGTCTGGCCTGAGGGGCTAAAGTTTAAGTGCAAGCAAGCAGAGAGGTAAACCATAGAGAGCCCAAAGATAAATCATTATAGGAAACAGCCATAAAAAGAGATAGGTAGGCAGAAGTAGCAGATTTTTTTGTATCAACAGGTAATCACATCTGGCTACCCACCTAGTTACTGAGAGCCATGGCCATCTTGATTTTTTGCTGCTTTCTAGAACTTCAAATGGCATCCTTTCTTTTTCACTGCAAGTCTTGAAACAAAATACTTCTGTTCCTTCAACTACATCTCCTTCATTAGGTAGAAATTAGGCTCTTGGAGAACCATAGTCTTGCTGACTTCACCTTCCCTCATCTGTGTGGGATGCCAAGCTCTTAATGGCCAACAGTGTATATTAATCTTTATTTCTCCACTGCAGTTAAAATCTACTTATCACCTTAAATCCAAATTTTGATGACAGTAGCAAACAAAACTGAAAAGTAGCATGAAGGTTCCACAGATAACATTACCTTATACATAATATGAATAAAGAGGAGCTTTTTAGTAAGCTATAATTTTAACACACAGTATATATCCCCATTTGAATATATAAACATACTCTTCAACCGTTTTTAGTGCAAAAAGTTAATACTCAAATTTTGTTACAGATCTATATGGTGCTATGGAACAAAATACATATTATTTATAGGATATTATTTGTTTCCAAAGTGTTTTGTACTATAGACGTGTACCAAAAAATACACCAATGTTGGAGTTTTCTACTACTTTAATTATACATATATACACGACATTCTTTTCTTCAGATTTGTAATTTGAAAGTTAGAACGATATTAATTTTCTTCTCCTAGTATATATACACTTTCTATAAAATATTACACCAACTGTAGGTAAGCAGAGCATTTTATGTATATTTTAAGCACTTAGAAATGTGGTTTGAGTTCAGAATTGCTTTTCTAACACATGGAAATCCCTTGTGTTACCGGCAGTGCACATGAAAATACAACAGTAACACAGTTCTGCTACTGTAGATCACATATCATTTTCTAGATTGGACAAGTCCCTCAGAAAGCACTTAAAGATACCCCTTTTCTGTCAGCATTGTCTCTGTGCTTATTGCTAAAAGAATTAACCTACAATGAAATAAGCCTCTCTTTTCCTTAATAGGAGAATGTTCTCTATAAAAATACTAGAAATGCAGGTATTACAGAAGATCTACAAATCTTGAAAATCAGTACAAGATTTAGCTTTCAGCCATGAAAGTAGATGAATGTAGTGAAAATGACCAGTATTTGGTTTCTATTGTTTTACAGAAGTTAACTTTCCATAAGTCACTTCTTACTTGTAACTTTCTCCAGTATCCCCATGCTAACTCATTTCAATGGCTACAGAATCACAGAATCACTAAAGTTGGAAAAGACCTCCAAGATCACCATTAACCCTACTCTACCAAGTCCAGTACTAAGCCATACCCCCAAGAACCACAGCAACAGGTCAAGACTATTAAGCAATGATTTTCACTCAAATTAAGCAGTTATATTCATCTACACTTTGTGGTAAACATCATTTCAGATCATCAAAATTAAGTATTCGATTAATTAAATGTTTTAATTAAATGTCTAATCAAACAGTCTTCCTGAGAAGGCCACAGAACTTTAAATTCCTATGTAGTACTCTCTGCTCCAAACTAATTTTGTCATGGAGAGCTACACACTCAAAATCAAATATTAAAACATAATTCATCAGCAAAATTAATTTCATGTCTTAACGAGCAGGCCTTTTAGGAAAAAAAAAAAATAAATCTTACTTTGGGATATCTTCTCTGTCTTAAAATTCACCACATACACAACTTGATTAAAGAGAGACTTCCATCGGCAATTGACCAACAAACTCAAGGGTTCAGCATCACAAGGGGAAAAACTAACAACCTGTGGTGTACTATTATGCACTTAAAATAAATACCAGCCTTGAAACACGCAACATCATCATAAAAATAAAAGTTGCACTCTTTATTATCTCAAGCTACTAAAATGAACAGAAAGCTTCAAAGTGCTTACACGGTGGTTTCCAAATATCCTGATGGAGACTATTTACAGGTTAGTTAGGATTTTATTGAATGCTAAAAATTAAAGAATAGGAAAATGTAAATAACTGAAATTTAGTAATGCTTTTCCAGATAATGATCCAAGAATGGAAATTCTGAATAAGCCTTTAAATACCAACATGCTGATATGAATAAAATATAATGATCTTTAACAGCTAGTACAAAAAGAATGGAAAAACATAATCAAGCTATGCTAAAAAAAGCCTCCTGAGTTAGCAAAACAGTTTTTACACAGCCTTCACAGGGAAACCTTGTAAGAAAAGATCTGTTATTCAGATTTTTTCAAACACACTATGTCCAGTTAGGACACAAATTTAATCACACTTAAAATTTTGCCACAAACTTGTAGGAAATCCACTACAGAATTACTACATAATATAAATATTTCTAGAGTGTCTGATAGGAACTGATAAAATATATAAGTCTTAAGAATACTAACCATTTAAGACAAGCCAACAACACACCCCCAGAAGATATTACTATATATTGAAGACTGAGGTACCTCATTTACATAAATGTCGATTCTGCATCTTCACTTGTGCTTTTGACATGATATAAAGCATCCTAGGAATTGATGTGGTAAAGATTTAGCAACCATTCTTTCTTCCCTGTATTTGCCCATCAGAAAGAATAAGGGTTATGGATTCCAGACAGCAGAGAATTTGGGATAGGCTTTCCTGAAACAGTCTGTCTTTGCAATGCAAGCAGTCTGCTGCTTTAGAAGAATTTGCTGTAGCCATGCTTGGTGATTACCTAGATTCATATCATAGAATCACAGAATCATAGAATGGTTTGAGTTGGAAGTGAGCTTAAAGATCATCTAGTTCCAACTCCCTGGCCCCGGGCAGGGATACCTCCCACTAGTCCAGGTTGCTCCAAACCTCTTCCAGCTTGGCACTGAACGCTTCCAGGGATGGGGCTTCTACAACTTCCCTGGGCAACCTGTGCCAGTGTCTCACCACCCTCACACTAAATAATTTCTTCCTAAAGTCTAAACTAAATCTCCTCTCTTCAAGTTTTAATCCATTACCCTTTGTCATCTCACTACAAGCCCTTGTAAAAAGTCCCTCCCCAGCTTTCCTGCAGCCCCTTCAGATACTAGAAGGCTGCTATGAGGTCTCCCCAGAGCCCTCTCTTCTCCAGGCTGAACAACCCCAATTCTCTCAGCCTGTCTCTGGAGCAGAGGTGCTCCAGCCCTTGGATCATCTTCACAGCCCTCCCATGGACTTTCTCCTGGAGCTTCATGTCCTTCTTATGCTGGGGGCTCCAGAACTGGACACAGTACTCCAGGTGGGGCCTTGACAAGAAGAGAAAAACAACTAAGCCAAAGCTGGAATGGGAACTTGGAAAACCAGAATTGCCAACATCTGGGACTGAACAGTAAAAAGTAAAATGGTCAGTGGCAGATCTACGTGCACAAGTAGAGTTACCAGAATCATAGGTAGTGTTCTGAAGTTGGGAAGTGGGAGAGGGGATAAATGCACCCATGGTCTGACACAAGAAGGGCAGCATTGTTTCTTAAAAGAAAAATAATCCTATTCCCATGATCATTCTTGGCATCTGTTTCATGCAAAAGTTCAGATTAGAGAACTAAAATAAATCCCTACTATTTGCATGCTATGAGACAATAAGAACAAGTGCATTTCACTGTTTGGCACAATACTACATAAAAACAAGATTTCAGTATCTGACTATTTGAAGATAGTTCACAAAATCCTTTGAGAGGAAAGCCACATATCAAGCTTATCAACAGTGCAACTGATGCCATAAAAGGCTTCAGCAAACTCCTGATATAGGGGTAAGTCAGTAAGTGAGGTGTTATTAACTTACCAGTGCTAAAAAAGTGCTGCTGATTTCCAGGGCAGTGTCCTTAAAAGCAGAAGCTGTAATTAGGGACAGTTCACTCTTCACTGCACAAGTGAATAAATCAATGTTACATAGGTTAACTTTATTGTAGTATTTCTTAATTTTTAATGCTTCATCTTGCAACACTGATGTTCTTTTAAAGTTGTTAAAATGCAATTTGCCATACTTTTTTCAAAATAAGAATAATAATAAGCACACATGTTAATCTCAGTGCAACATTTACTGCGTGCATGGATCGTGAGCAACTTCGAAATCTTAAGAGTCAAGAAATTACCACCTATCACTTGATTTAATATAGTAGCAGGTAAGAATGATGTCATTTTTTACCTCTAAAGATTTTCCATGTGAATACTTGAAGAACCTACTGCTGATTAAAACCAAAATATACTGAGATTTGGAACTAATCTTATTTCCAAATTCATTTGCAAAGACATCTCAGGAATCTTTTAATTCCTTTATTTTCTGATCCACAGAATTGCCAGGTGCCATCCATGTTCAGTGCCCGTCTCTTGCCTTCAGGCCCACTATTGATTTCTCACAGCCCAGTGTTTACCCTTAACCACAAATCTATTTTATTTTTCTCCCTTATCTTTTTTTTCCCCCATTGCTCACCTGCCATCACACTATCATACTCTCTTCCTCTTTTCTTAACTGTCTTTCTAGCACTTATCTACATCTACCCTAAAGCTCAGACTCTCCAAAACCACACATCATGTTGCATCATGTCCCATGCTGAGATCCATCTGCCTTTGACTCCAGTTGCTCCTGGTCAGTATCACAACCTTACCCAGTTCTCACCTCCACTGTGATGGATCATGCACAGAGAATATGCTAGGATTTACTGTCTATCATCACACACTTTACTCTCCATGACTTCTGTCCAAGAATGAAAATTAATATCTGAAAAAGTTGATAATGTTACAAAGCCTAGAAAATTATTGCTTATAACAGCACAATGGTCTGAAGCTCACACAATTGACAGTATAATGCTCTTCTGTTGTGCCTTTTATATACCAAACTTCTGTTTGCTTGTAGCCTTTTCTTTCTCCATACTTAATACTCTGCTGAAAAAGAAAATCCTATTATTGCACTGAAAATCTAGTGTTATCCAACAGAGGGCAGGTAACAAATAAAATAAATTACTTTTCAGCATCTTTAAGACCAAGATTAAAGTTTACATGACTAGATGAAGTACATAAGAGGTCCTTGTTCACTTTCTTCAAAATCCAACATAATTTACTTCATACAGCAACAAGCAGAAACTTCTGATGAGAAATAAAACTTTTATCTAAAAGGTTCTGCTCCTTGCATACAGAATGATAGAATGGTTTGAGTGGGAAGAGACCTTAAAGATCATTTAGCTCTAACTATAATATGTGCGTGTGTGTATATATAAATCCTTTAATCCTGCTAAATAGAAAATTCCTTGATTTCACTGTCTTCTAAATTAAAATAGATGGAATTCTGTACTATCCAAGTGATTAACATTAACTTAACTTATTCAAAATTCAGGCAAATTCCATAAATCCAACAGGTGATAAGACAGCATCTTGAGTTACAGTCGAGGGAGCAGACAGGCACTCAGCAACTTTACAAGGCATTGGTCAAAGGTTGTGCTATGTGGTTGCAGCTGTACTTTTTTGTATGCATGTGGGGTTCAAGGAAAAGGTTACAAAACGTAAATTTTCTTATGCTACTTGCATTTTGAAAATAAACATTGAGCATTAGAGCATTACAGATACTTTTATGGAATTTATACAATAAGAACAAAAGCAGAATATACTGTAAAGTGTTAAGTTTTTATTCTTGCCTTACTGGCAGTGTCCCCCAGTTTTTAAAAATGCCAGTCTTAAGTGCTGATGTGACTTGTATAACTAAATATATCCAAAAGATGACCCATAGACCAAGTGTAACAGTCCTATTATACTTTCTTCATATGGTCTAGAGAGACTAAGTAGTTCTCAGTGCACTTTCATCCATAGTTTTCAGAGTATATTACTATAGATTTAGTATACTAAGTGTGAGGTTTATGACTATTTCATTTTATAAAGGAGAAATAAAGTCATGTCTACATTAAGAAGTGTAGGAATTTTTGCACTTACTCTACTCAAAATCAGCTGGACATGAGTGAGTCCCAGTTCAGAAAACACTCACCTACATCAACACCACTGTGAGTCAGTGTTAGGATATTATGCCTCATAGAAAACTGACATAACTTAATTAGGATGGTACAGATAATCAGCAACCAACACAAGACAAGAAGATATAATTAGGTTTTTTTGTCTCACTCTGAAGTTCTAGTTGCTTTATCACACACCAAATAGATCAACTGTTGCTACTAGACTATTCTACAGGAATAACAGATAAAACTCATTAATTTTTCCAACCATTCCTCCTACCCAAAGCTCAGGGAGTTTTTACAACCATAAAAAGTCATTCTATATAAGCAGGAAGAGGAGACTTACACAAGTAAAGGACTTGCTGCAAGCTACTGTTAAAAGTTTAGATAGGTTCAAACAGCAGCTGGATAAACTCATGGAAGAAACAGTCACCAAGAGCTACTAACAGCAAAGACCTCTAGCTCAGGAAGTCTGAAATACACATAGCTAAAGGTTAGGAAAGCATTTTGTGGAAGTATTCCCATATATGTTTCCCTTTTTTTCATATTCCTTAAAATCTGCTCTGGCCAGCTCTGGAGATGATCTAACAGGTTAAATGAAGCTTTGGTCTGATCCCGGTGCAAAGTTTCTCTTAGTCTGGATGTCTGGAGAATAAACCTTTAAATTTCTAATCCTTTCTTTCAAGGTAAGATTAAAACGTCTTACTAAAATACAATTTTTCCCACTCAGTATTTTTAATATAAGCGAGTTCCTAGGCTATCCCACTCTTGAGTAATTAGTCATTTTTGTTTTATGCTATTTAGCGGTATTTCTAAACAGGATTAATTCAGTATTTGATTCAATCAGTTTAGTGTACTTAAGCTCATGTACCCTTATATTCTGTCCATTTATTTGGTGTTTCTCAATACATTTAATCTAGCTTAAACTACTTCTTCATACTCTCCATCCTTTGGGAGTGCAGCTTGAACTTGAATCAATGTGACTGACCTCTTTTAGCCTTCCACTTGTGCTTACATGAACCTGCAAAACAGCAGTCTCTCCTCTCAAGCACCACAACATGTCTACAGTCTTAAAGTTACTCTTAAAACGAGGAAAAAAAGAAATTGAGCCATGAGAAAGTGGCTCTTCTTTCTGAGAGCACTGTGCTCTCCAAATGTTAAATTGAATTTACTTCTAGCAAAAATAACTAACGATACACATAAAGCTGATGAGAAAACACCACTAAGGGCAAAGAAAAACATTTTAAGCTTCAACACGTACTTGTGATCTACCACTCTAAAATACTTTCTTTCAAAGTACCATTTTTGGAGACAAATCATAAACCAGAGCTTTAGAGCTCACATATCAGTTAAATATTCATGTGTAACTGAGATTTTCACATTACTTTTAAAATATTGAATAGTATAACACCACAAAAATGAAGATTAAAAGGACGGTTACTTCTTATTACATTTATTTTCACAAGAACATCTCTTTCAGTTTATTAACTGCAGCCCACCCTTCCTGTTTATCTGAGAAACACTATTTTCCATCTAAGCTTCACCTCCTCAAATCCTCTTCAGAAACAGGGAATTCCCTTACCAAAAAGAAGTTCTGTAACAATAAAAGGAATAAACACTGAATGCTTTACAGGAATTCATAAATAAAGGTCCTGTTGCTCTTGGTAGGACTATAGCTCCAGGATTCCTTAGAAAAATCAAATGCTTGAAAAAGAATAAAGAACTGTTTTTCACAGCAATGAAACTGTTCCAGAACTAAGATGACTCTAAATATTGAAGCTGTAGATTCACTAACTTAGCAGTGCTTCCCTCAGTCTTAACCACATTTCTTACCCTGAAGTTACCAAATAATGATTTTTCAGATCACCTTTTACCTACAGTGTCACATTTTCTGACAGTGTTTTGGATTCAAGTGTTCTCCTCACTAACCTGAATCTCTAAGGAAGCTGGCATGGATAGTCTTGGGCATCAGAAACTTTCTCATACAGATTTCTACATTGCAAGTTTCAACACTAAACTCTACAGTTATGTAGAAAAACATCCAATATCCTCTGGATATCTTAGAGCAACATAATCCAGATGCTGGACACTGCTCAAGTGCACTAGTATATATATCGTGATCAAGGTATCAACAAAACAGGATCCACTGATCTTTGCCATTTATCCTCAAGGAACTAAAAACAGATGAGAAAGCTGAAAATTAATAAACAGGGGGATCGAAAGGAAAGATAAGCATATAAATGCTGCTTAGTTTTGCTACAAAGTTTTCTTTCAATTTCTGTGGTCCAAGTGACAGTTTACTTGCATCACAAGATTTTGGGCTTGTATTGATACAGATTAATTTTTTTTCCTTCTCCCTCAGAACAACTCCTCTTCTTCACTAACCCAAATATTTAATAATCCTTATTTCAATCAGAAAGGTATTTAAACCTTGCTTTTATGACTAGTGCTCCCACACTGGCAATGCTATTTCTCTCTTGGCCACAATCAGCTGTGATTATCATCTCTTTAGCCAGTAAGCACAGTACAGTCATTTAAAAATGTGATTTATATGGAAATAAATATTGTCTTCCAAAAGATGATTTAACCTACCATACCAACTATATAGTTTGAATTGTCACTAAGGAAGTACATAAAAAGAAAATGGGTACATAATATATTACATACTAACAGTCAACAGCTTTCCTAATAGTACTAATCCTACTTCTAGCTACTGTTAATTTCCTATATTCTCTAAGTTTCTGAGTGCAAAGGAAACCTCAGAATTTAAAAGCTTTCCATGCATGTGTCCATGACAAGTCATCACACAGAGTCACAGCTGGGGAAGAGAGGAAGATGAAACAGGAACAACATTCAGGGCCCCCAAAGTCAAGTTCTACCAGAGTGATGGGTCAATTAAACAGAAGAAAAAGCATTAAACAATCTAAGGCAATAAAAATATTAATGTTCATATAATCACCAATTCTACTCTTGAGTTGTTTCATAATCAGAACTAACTTCTAAGGTAACATATGCTGCCCTTTATTTACATTTGTTTATATAAATTACTATTTCTAAAAAGGGTGGGAAAGGAGTGCCTCCAAATCAACAATAAAATTGCATAACCCTCCCTTCACATTATCTTACTTCTAGTAACTTGGACAAAACCCAGGAGTTCTAACCTTGCAGGATTTATTGTCAATTAAATCTCATCATTCCTGCACAATCGTAGGAAAAAAAAACTGCCAGTCAGGAGCAATACTAACAAGCCTTTCAGCAATTTTCTGTTTTATTTTTTATTTTAACTGTTCCACATCTAGGTACTAGACAGTGCCTGACCACAAACCAGTCAAGTGGTGCAATTATTCATACTATTGGTAATAATCGCGTCTACATAGTTGCAGCATAAACCTGTAATTACGTAGGCAGGATATCCCCAAGGCTTGGGAAACTGCATTAGTTTTACAATAAGAATTTAACAAGCCAAAACTTATCCATGACTAAAAAAAAATTCAAGGAAAGCTTAAACCTTGCCAATTAGAACTGGAAAACTAAATAAACGTTGGGAGCAAAAAACAGAATGCAAGAACAATGCTCACAATTCTTTTTTTCAAGGGAACGAGGCTGCAAAGTCATCCAATGGGGTACAGACCTGGAGAGAAGAGGGATCCTGAGGAGCTGGCTGGTATTCACTGATCACCTTCTCCCAAGCTCATCAATGGTCCATCAGAATGAGTGGGAAATCAAGCAAAGGAGGAAGGAAGCCCGTTTGATGAGCAAGGAGCTCCTAACTTCACTCAAGCATAAAAAGGAAACATAGAGGAGGGGGAAACAGGGACAGGTGACCCAGGCAGAAACAGAGACACTGTCCAAGCAATGAAGTTAGAAAAGCCAAAGCCCATCTGGAGCCATCTGGTGACAAAATGGGCATGGGCTGAAATACAGGAAATGTCACTCAAACATTAAAAAGAAAAAAAGACCCTTTTACTGCAAACATGGTCAACGACTGGAGCAGGTTGCTAAGAGGTGTTTATAGAGTCACCATCCTTGGAGATATTAAAAAACACAACTGGACACAGTTCTGAAAAACTTGCTTTAGCTGACCCTGTTTTGTAAAGGTTGGATGGGCTAGGTGACCATCAGAGCTTCCTACCAGCTGGAACTTTTCTGTGATCCCACTTAGACATGCTGTAAAATTGTGCATTTTTCCTCCCAAAAAAAATCATTCATATCACTGTATATATACTACATACTTGGCCACAGTAATTAATTTTTCAAAGTTCTCACAAATTAAGCAAGTAGTAGTCAGAGTGATTGAATACCTGAATTTCCATCAAAAAGGTCAAAAGTGGACCTCA
This sequence comes from Chaetura pelagica, assembly GCF_000747805.2. Lineage (NCBI taxonomy): Eukaryota > Metazoa > Chordata > Aves > Apodiformes > Apodidae > Chaetura > Chaetura pelagica. The sequence continues at coordinate 1,963,806 of NW_009954539.1, forward strand.
GTAAGTAAAGTCAAATACCTTTACTTACTAAGCCCTCTAAAGCATGGAAATTTTGTAGGAAAACAAACAAACAAACATGAGTACAGAGGAATATGGTCCATTCAAGGTCATCTTGGACACAGAAAATTACATTTTAAAAAGTTTAAGAAAGCAGACCAGACAAAAAAATACTCCTTGCCCTATAGACATGGGTGTTTGTGTATGCACACATTGCTGGAAAAGAGCTTTTGCTTTAGGGATATTTTGAAAAGAGAAATGAAGGCTTCTTTCATCTAGTACTGAAAGAGGTTTCAAGAATAAGGAATAATGGAACAAAAGGTGCTAAAATAAATAAGAAATAAAAAAAATGGGGAAAGGTGAAGGTGACTAAACTAGTAGCTAAGGAGCATTGATGCATATTCTCTGGATTCCTTAATAATGTATGAAATACTGCTATATACATTATTATCCTGAAGTCTGCAGCATGGGAAGACAGAGCAGATCTGACAGGCAACACCAGAGGCAGCAACACTCACAAACTCTAGCTGACCAAACAGGGCAACAAATTCCTGACCTTTGCATGCACACAGTGAAAATTAAGTCTGGGCTGGATGAGCAGTGAGGTGGGCTGAAAAATGTCTGAATGGTCAGCCCAGAGGGCAATGATTGGTGGAATGAAGTCCAGGCCAGTAACTGGTGATGTACCCCAGGGATCCATACTGGGTCCAACTGTTCAAAATCTTCCTTAATGATCACCTGGCTGACAATAAAGATGAGATATCGTTACTCTGGCCCTTGGGTTATCCAAAAATTCCAACAAGGAAGGCCCTGAGCAGGCAGAAGGCAGTTCTCAGGCATCATGTTGCCTGTGGCCAAATCCAAAGCCCACTTAGGCAATCAATTGCTGTAGTAAGAGAAAATAAAACCTGAAGTTGTGACTGAAAACATATGCCATGGCTAAGTATGCTTTGACTGATGGTTATTTTTAGTTTGTTTGGCTCTGCTCAGTTCAAACCCACTTTTGTCCTTGATCAGTGAATGACCACTGCTCTGTCACAGTATGATAAAATACATTTCATGAATATTTTAATTAGATGGATTTGTGATGCACAAGAACATCAAAATAGCAATTGTTCACAGTGGTGGAATAAGAACTGAACCCAAGCAGCCCACTTCGAGAAGATGGTGATAAACAGGCCCTCAGTTGACAGTGAAAAATTGCCTAGCCAGTGCTAAGGTGAAAAAAAACAATCATTATCTTCATCAGCCAGACTTGCATTTACACACTTTTTCCCAAGAAAGGTCTATTAAGCCACACAGTTGCATATACCTGCAGTAATAGTCATATAATAAGCAATATACCTTTCATAGATTTAAAAGGTGCTCTGAATTTTCCTGATTCTTTTCTAGTGCTAATTCTATCAGCACTGATATTTATCAACTACCTATGACATAAAGAGGAGAGGAAAAAAATGCATCATATTTAGTGTTAGCTCATCTTTGATCCAGAAAATCTAAAACAATTCTGCATAGCATGTGTTTAAACAGCAGCATCCTCCAAAGTGACAAAGTAAAAATGAAGCAATTTATCATCATAACCACTCTAAATGACATAAGTATTATGTCTGATAAAAGCTGTCCTTTTATCCCCATTGGATTATCCTCTAAAACTTGCAATAATTAAGCAATATTTAAGCTGATAAAAATACAGAGTAATTCACTGTAATAACTGAAGTTCATTTCATGCACTTCAATTCCTTCATTCAGTGGGATCCTTTAAGAACACTGGAATGCCTACCTTGTGTTAAATGCAGAAGAACACTTTCATATTTCAAGAAAAATAATTAAGTAAAAAATGCATCCCATCTTATCTAAGTTGAAACAACAGTAATGGTCATAGGATTGTAGGTTTACTAAAAAAACTAAAACCAAGACAACAAAAACTCCCAAAGCCCCACAACCCTATAGGGTATTTCAGCAAAAACAGAACTTCCTCAGTGCTATAGCTCAGTATGTCTGGTATCATTTCAGGAGATGGAAAGAGAAAATTAACCTGTGTGCGACAATGCAACTTTTATTAACTGCATGTTAGAATTAACTTTTTTTTTTTTTTTCCAAATTAGAAATATCAGCCTTTTTTAGTAAAAAAAAAAGCGCCACACAAAGTTAAAAGACGAAAAATTAATTTCTGATATTTCATCAAAATTCTTCTCACAAACAGCATTGAAAAGATCTGGACACTTATGACCCTTAAAAAGTATTCATAAAACTAAAAGGAAAATATTTTGGTTAAGCAAGTAAATTGTCTTTATGACTATATATTTGGTTCCTGACATATACACACACTGCTCAGCTAGATGGCAAGTAAATCAACACAGTGGGATTCATTTAAGCTGTGGGTGATAATATGGAGACTTTTACCGCAGTTCTCAGCTCCTGCTCAAGCCTTCTCACAAGATACATGCTTTGATCAGTGGTAACAGGAGCACAGTTAACTTCTAACACAAGAATAAAAACAAAACATTGACCAATCCTACAGACAGCCACCCTGAATGTACAGGAAGATGTAAGGCCATAATTCACTACAGATCTGAAGATAAATTCACCATGTTCAAATAGTGCTTCAAAACAAAAAATCTTTCTGAAACTTTCATGAGTGTTTTTCAGTACCACACATGCTGCCTTTATACTTTACACCATTTATAAAAACCAGATCAAAAACATTTTTAAAGGAAACCAACTTCCATAAAATGGATTTTACAAGAATTTCATTCTTGCAAGATTACACATGTAATGTACAAAAATCCTGCAAAAGAACAAATTGGTATTAACAGACTCATTTTTGTTATGTTTTTAAAAACACTATCTTGATACATGAGCAGTTTCTGTCCATAGGCTGTCTGATGTTCTATGCACTATAAAGTGAATACAAAACTGCTGAGAAAAAAAAGCTGTAGTTGTATTAATTTTTTTCTTATTAACTCCCTCTACTTTCTATCTGGAAGGCCCAACCTCTTCAGAAATCTTTAGAGAGTATTGAGAGAGAAATTAGCATTTAATTACAGGAGTTTAAAATAGCTTCAGTATTGCTGGAAGTTAAGCACACAGCAGTCCTTGTAATATTAGCAATATTGGTAGGTATCTATGCTACTGAGTTTAATTTTTTTAATGCCCTCAAGAGTTTTGAGATGTGAAAGGTGCCAAAGGGACTAATAAGCTACCAAGTTCTACTTGACTACTACTGCCTAGCACTGAAACAGCATCACAAAAACCTTCATTTGATATCACTGAAGTCAATATGAAAATACTCCGATTAAAAATATTACATACACAAGAAGCCATTAAATGACAGCCACAACCTACAGGAAAAAAAAAAACAAAAAATAAAACACAAAACAACTCTAAACCTACAAATACAAGCTTCTAGATACTATGCTTAACATAAAACAACAGTTTACACTAAATGCAAATACATTTCAAGGTTTTTTGGTAGTGATTTAGAAAATATAAAAGTAATTCACAGTAGGCAATTTTTTCCTTATCTTCTCATTCTGTGAGATGCCTGAGTGACTGAAAAGAATAAATACTCCAGGTAAATCACATTAAAAAAAAAACCCCTAACTGCAGTTTTTGTTCACTTCTGAGAATAGCTGTTTTTCCTGAAATGTCTATATTCAATTTTTAAGTTATTTTACAAATGAGTACAGACTGCTTCATGTAGCTGATCTGCAGAAAAGCTGTTGCTGCAGCTATGGTACAATGGCTTTTTATGGAACTGGGCACTGCCCAATTCCATAAAAATGTACAAATAGTGATTTAGTAGACATAAAGCCCTTCTTATTAAGATGGAAATAGCCAAACACAGTAGGCGTCTTGCAAAACTCTGTCCTAAACTCCAGAATGTGAAAATTTCTCTCCAGGGAATTTTCAAGATCTAGGCATAAGGACAAATAAATACTTCTTGATTTTAAATAAATAAATAAATAAATAAATACCACTATAATTAACCCAATGAAAAAAAAAAAAAATCCAAAACTTAGAGCAGATTTGAGAACACCAAGGACTTTAAATAACACTGCTGATCCATATCTTTTAAATACTTGTATGAACTTTAACCATTAAAACCTTGAAGAAAATAAAACTAAGATTTCAAAGCAGATTTTCAGAAGGCCTTAGGGTCAATATTGAGTTTTTATGGGGCCACCAAGCTCTGCCTTTGTATGTATGTGTGTGGCATGGAGGAGGGTAATAGAGAGGAATCTATGGAACTAAACATATTTAAGATATCTTTACTTATTTATGATCTCCAACTTCTAAGAAGCTGGGACTGTTGATACAGATAGGAAAAAAAAAGCTGGATTCTGAGATGGAGTGGGATGGAGCTATGATCAAAAAATCTTCAGAATAAATATAAATACTTAATACTGCCTTCCCTAAATTAGCAGCGACTACCATCATAAACTTGCTGAAAGTCTTAGGGCAATGGTTAATTTAAAAAGTTTCACCTATGAATCCAGAAAACCAAAAGGAAAAATATTAACATCAACTACCTGTATAATACTAGGACAAAAGATACACTTGCTTTAAAGGTAAAAGCACACTCGTTTTTCTCACTTTGGTGGTCTCAAAACATCAAAGGTTAAAAAGTATTTCTAGCTATGTACATAACTGTCAAATATAAATCTCAGCCATTTACACTGTTCTTTTCATAAATGATAGGATTTTCTTTGCCAAGGTCTGTATTCAAAATCCATTGCATGGGCTAACAGGTACACCTAATCTACAATTAGTAATTTGTCTGCTGCAATCGGTCCCAGTTACAGACACCACGTGCATAAAGTTTGTCATTTTTACTACGGAATTAGTGCAGCGCACATCTGAGCAACATCCTAAGAGTAAAGAAATAATTTGTGCCTGTGACTGATTTACAGATTTTTAAAAAAATATAATAATAAAAAGGTGGAAAAGGAATTACATACTCTGCTTAATTCTGTTGAGAAACAAGAATTTCTCCTTTACAGGTTTTCCTCCTTTCCTCACGCACGCATTTTTCCATAATCAGTATGTTACAAAGTTAGTAATGAACAACTGGCACCCAAGGGTTTACCTCTCAAGGTAACCTACACTTCACACAGTACTGCAGAAAGAATAGTGCACCCTTTTCACTGTTTCGTTCGGAGTGAAACAACTTAGAATTGTTGGAAAACTGCAAAAACATCCCAAAAAAGAACTCCTCCTAGTAAGCTTGCTTCAATTTTTCAGGACAGAAGTCTGTGTAAAGACGTTGTTTCAGCCCTCCATCGCTGGAAAACAAAGACTGGCTGACCCTTGGGAAATAATGGAGGCAAAGCCATTGCCCAGATACATGATCAAAGGAACCAGATCATTTCCTAAGCAAAAGAACTTTTGATTGCATTCATCAGGGACTCAGAAGCATGAAAGTATACACATTAGAAGAGATAAAACGGCACCAAGTGTGAAGTAATAATAGAAGGATGAGTATCTGTTTTTCCTGGTCTGTCTTTTACTTCTAAAATATCATAGGCCTTTGTTCTGAAAAGTCTTAGCAGCCCTTTTTTCTTCTTCTCTTCCATTCCTGTATGCAACCATATAATATCCAAGAAGTTATTATATTTATTCACTTGAAATTGGTTTTGAATTTTATTTTAATCAAGTGCTAACAGATATTTTGAGTACTAGCTACTACTACCAGAAGATACCAACACTGTTGTTCCTTTAGTACTGTTTATGGGCCAGTTTCTTACCAACCATAATGCCATTCACTGGCAAAAAGACTAAGGGACAGATGAGAAACTCTGAATCTAAAAATCATAAAGAACTCCGCAAATTTGTATCCATACACCAATTTAATTCTCTTCCAATCCCTTCACAATTCATTTTTACATACCAAAAGATGACCACAGCTGCACAGTCCCTACCATAAAATGGTGCCAGGTGTCTGCTGA